>NW_021319178.1:19862191-19889907 GCF_001605985.2 Dendrobium catenatum
ACTAGGGCAAAGAACTGCTCGTAGAAGTCTCCTCCCCGATCGGTTTGGAAACGCTCTAACAAACTGTCCTTGAATTCTCCCCAGCTCCTGATAGGTCTCCTCTGATCTCTCCACTGGTACCAAGAGAGTGCCTTCCCTTCCAGACACAAACCCGCTGCCGACAACTTCTCCTCCTCTGTCAATCCGTTAACAGCAAAGTACCTCTCCACTTTGTAGATCCACCCATAGGCATCCTCCCCTTCAAAAATTGGCATTTTCAATTTTCTCACCTTCCGATCCCCGCCATTCCCCCTTAATCCTCCATAGTTTCCCCTCTCCCATGTGCCTGGACCCCCCCACGTATCCCGATCTTCCCTTGCTCTGCCCTGTCCCAATCCCTCTTCAAAATCTCCTCTCCGATCTTCAAAAATTGCTTCCCGGCGCCCCTGAAATCCCCCCCGATGCTCCCAACCAGCCCCTCTGGGTTCCCCACCTCCATAGCCTTGTCTTTCCACATGCCTTCCTCCTCTCTCCTCTCTCTGGAAAGGCTCCAGATGAGGTCTTCCCCTACTCCCTTCCACGATTTCCACCTCCTCTTCCTCCCGATGGATTTCAGAGTTGGTGTTCTTCGCTGCTGGCCCTTTTGCATCAGACGCCGCCGATTGGGTTTGAAACTCCAACATCTTTTTCATCATATCCCGTAGATCGGCCACTTGCCCCTCCATGGAAGACATTCGTTCCTCCACGGTCTCCTTGATTTGATTTATTTCTCCTTCAATTCTCTCCTCCAAAGCATCCACCTTCTTAGCCGCCATCTCCTACGGCTTGCAAATTATGAGAATATCTCAGGTTTTGAAAAAAAAATTTCAGCAATTTTCTCCTTCGCCGGTGCAATTTCAGCCGCTGAAATCGGACAAAAACAGCCACGATTTGTCCCAAGACTTGCTCTGATACCAATTTGATAGGAAATACTTGATTTCAAGTATTTCCTATTCACTTTTACCACAACTCTCAAGACAAACTGCTGTCCACAGCAGGAACAGCCCAAAACTGAAGAAAAACAGGGAAAAACTGCAGGAAACTTGGAGAAAAGACTTGTATTTTACTAGTAGATGCAAGGAAAATAGCAAAGATACAAGGATCCTCTATTCGAGAGGAGGATCGCACTCTCCCAATCTCTAGAATTCGATCTAGAGCCCTAAACACCAAAGAAGAACCAGAAAACTCTTACAAAAATATCCCCCCTCCCTAATCTCTCCTTTTCTCCCTACTTAATGCATACCATTCAAAAATAACATAAAAGGACCTAATTGCCCTTTCTCCCACACCTTTTGGCTCCAAGATACAAATTCAAAAACAAGTGGACCCCACCCAAAATTCTCCTCAATCTTCCGCCGGCTTCCCCTCTGTTTCTGCCCGTTCCCGTCGCCTGTAGATGAACTGAGCCCCAGCCGGTCCAAAGAGGATTGGTCTAACACTTCAGTCGATAAGCCACGACTCCAATCCTCTCTACTATCTCATAAGGGCCGAAATACCTCGGGGCCATCTTTTTATTCCTCTTGTGAGCTGCCGTCGTTTGTCTGTAGGGGCATAGTTTCAAGTATACCCTTTCTCCTATCTGAAACTGGATATCTTTCCTATGCTCATCCGTATGCTTCTTTATAATATGTTTTCGCCCTCAACAGGTGTCTTTTCAACTCAATTAACATCATGGCTCTTTCTTTCAAATACTGCTCTACTGGGGAAACTGGTATGCTCCATTGCCCAAAATATTAGAAATGACTTTTTTTATTAGATTTAAATGAGAATTTGATTCTTAATAGGACACAATGGAGAAAAAGAATTAATGTAGCCGACCCCACGTAGTGAGATAAAGGCTTGATGTTATTGTTGTAAAAATTGTAGAATAGTTTAGAAATATATTGCACTTTAATAAGGAAACTTAGTGGAGTGAGGATCTATAAAAGGTTATTAATGAAAATTCTGTTGTTTTAAATGGTAATAAATTTTAAACAATATTAAAGTTTATAAGGATTACTATAAACTCAAAAACATTATAAAAAGAAAGCAAAGGTTATAACTTTTGATGATTTATATAATAAACTTTATACAAGAAAGAGAAAAGGGGATTTATAAATAATTTATAGGAGAGAGAAAAGATCTAGAAACTTTGATCATGCTATGTCATTAGAAACAAAAATAGTTGGATTCTAGTTAAATATGAAAAATATCAAGTAATTATCAAATTGAAAATTTGAGATAAAATTATTTTTGGAAGAGGCATATTATAATTTGAATGAAAGAAGTGAAGGAGAACTAACTTTTCTGAAGAGCCCTAAGGGTCAATCTGTTGGTTTATATGAGATAGCTATTGAGATTTGGAGAAATATGACGAATATTGCATGGTTAATTTATCAAATATTTTGACTGAATGTTGAAGATAAAAGTTGCCAAATGATCAGCGAAGCAAATATTTTGGTACATCTACTTAAGAACAAAGGTGATGTTTATATTATGCTAATTAGAAAGGAATTAAATTATACAATGAAGCTATAAGAAGAAGAAAGAATAATGAAATATAGACTAAGGAAAATTACATATATTTTCAATGAATAAATTTGATTTAATGCCAGGAAATCAATTATAAAAACGAGTTTTGTGTCAAGACAATTCATCTAGAAACATAGAGTAGATATAGAATTATATGGCTTTTATTAATTTTAAGAAGGCATATATGATTGAGTGACCCAAGAATTGATTTGTTGTACCTTAAGGAGGAAAGGAATGTGTCAGAAACATGTCAGAATTATTCTATATGATGGATTGTTAATTACTATGAGCAGTTGTGAAGGAATATATGATTGAGTGCCCCAAGAATTGATTTGTTGTACCTTAAGGAGGAAAGGAATGTGTCAGAAACATGTCAGAATTATTCAATATGATGGATTGTTAATTACTATGAGCAGTTGTGGGTGATAATTGAATTTTCAATTATAGCAGGATTACATCAATGATTAAAATTGATTTCATATCTTTTCAGATCAGTTATGGAGATGCTTACAATGTATTTCCAAAGTTAGCTTCCTTGGTGTATGTTTTTTGTAGTTGGTATTTATTCTAATTGGTGGAATATATATATACTAAAATATATGAAATGTAATAACAGTGTAAATAATGTTTAGAAGATAAATGGCATAAAGTTAGTAAAATAAAGACTTATTATATGCAATTTGAGTGGGTGTTAAATTAACGATTATTGGTTAGTATTATTAGAAAATATAGTGATAACAAGATGTATAGGTTTAAGCGTACTGGATGTATTATACAAAAGGAGGAGGGTATAAATGAGGCATAACTTAAAAGAGTCAAGGTGATCAAGAGTATTATGCGGTAGAACGATACTATGGAGAACAACAACAACAACAACATCAAGCCTTTGTCCCAATACGTGGGATCATCTACATGAATCCTTTTTCTCCATTGTGTCATGTTACGAGTCAAATTCTTGTTTAAATCTAATAAAGAAATATCATTTCTAATATTTTCTAACCAAGTCTTTTTAAGTCTACCTCTATCTATCTTAACATAAGTCAAATCTAATACATCTACTTTCTTAACCGGGTCATCGGAAGGCCGCCATTTTATTTGACCAAACCATCTAAGGTGACTCTCTCTAAATATTATCTTCCACAGGAGCTACTCCAACATTTTCACGTATATGCTCATTTTGTATCCTATCTCTAAGGGTAAAGCTACTCATTCACTTAAGCATCCTCATCTCCGCAACACTTAACTTAGTATTATGCTTCTCTTTTAATGGTCAACATTCGGCACCATAAAGCTTGAAAGTAAATTTCATAAAATTATAATTAGATGTACTATGTTATAAGGATACAAAGTTTAGATAGTAAAAAAAGAAAAAAATTAATGGTTATGTTTAGTGTGGTGAAAATGAGGATGCTAAAATAGATGTACTGCCAAAATGATAAATTAATGAATGTTTATATGAGATGAATGATTAGAGAGACTTCGATTGAAGATAATATAGGTAAAATATACTTAAATGGTTTGGACGCTATAATGAATGAGAGCAAATGCACCTAGTAGTTGAGTAGATTAAATTTGTGTTAGAGGATTAAGAAGGAAAATGGTAGACATGAGACATGGATAAGATTGTTCAAAATGATTTGTAAAGGGTAGGTTTAAAACTTAAGCAACACTTTGGATGAATGAATGATAAATGAAGATTCATAAAGCCGCTTGCAAATAATTGGGATAAAGCTATTGGTAATAGTGATGATGCGTGTGTTTCATGTAATGTTGATGATCTTATTTTATAACTGCTGCAATCCTTTTATTTTTTTATATTTATGATCCATCAAGAGCTCCTAGTTTGAAGTTTAGGTCCTACTCACTTTTTTGTGCTGTTGGATTCTTAACTAGAGATATTAAAACTCAGAAACATTTAGAAAACCAATAATTAAATTCTAGTTCCAAATCTTGAGTTAGTCAAGCATATAATACTCCGGCTTTAACATAGAATATATTTTCTTCGTGCTTTCCATTAGTAATTTTTTGACTTGTATTTGGTACAGGCATAACATTCTATCTTAATTGTCGACATATTAAGTTAGTCAACAAATAAGGTTATTAGAATTTATCTGCCTTGCTTGTTATTAGAATTCATCTGCACTGTGCTTTCCAAACATATATACTTCTAGATCTTTATCAGAGAGCTAAATTATTTGTTGTGTTATAAAAATGTTTCGTTGATGAACTTGTAATGATTATTTTATATGTTCTTGTAGGATGAGGTTTTTGAATCATATTAAACAAAAATAGGATAAGTATTCACAAAATTGAAAGAAAACCAGATTATGGGCATTGGTGAGGTCTCATATTATAATATATCAATTTTCTATAGTTGCTTTTGATTTTTTGGCAAGAGAAAAGAAACTCTATGTTGATGGTTTCTTCATTTTTCTGTCCTTGGCTTTTGTGGGTATGTGGACTTGCCTTATTTAAAAAAAAACGATGTCCTTATTTGGGCTTTCAAGAATTCACTGTTTGCAAGTTGAGTGTGACAACAAAGAAAATGTTAAAGTGAATGTGTGGTAAAATTAGGAATAATAGAACGAAAATGATTACATTATAGAGATGATAGGAGTGCACCCATTTATTAAATATCTTTTGAAAATTATAATTGGTAGTTTGGGATTCTGTAATGGAAGTCAATGATGCATCAATGAGATGGGTAGATGAAATGAAAGGCTATATGATTAGGAGCAGATTAGACGAAAGGCTACATGATTATGAATTGTAAATGATTTTTGCGCAATGAACTTTTTGTGCAACTCTAAGGTTAATGGTGAATGTTGATGTTAACATTTAACAAGGTAGTTGAGATAAGGTTAATGATGTTGATGTTGGAGAATATTAAGTCCTCTCATGTATTAGTTAAGCTTCTCTATTAAAACTCATATGATGCTTTGCATATTTGTTTTTCATCTATTTTGTTTTTGTTGTTGTTTTGCAGGCCTTCGACAATTCCTGGTCCTGTTCCTGATGAAATAGTTGTCCCTGCATCAAGCTCTGTAGGTTTGTTTCTGTTTTTAGCACCATCACGATATTTTTTTAGGGCTACGCTTTATTGTTTCTATTTCAATTCATGTTTTTCAATTGGTTTGTAGGAACCAAGCTGTTGTTAAAAATGGGATGGCGCTGGGGTTATTCAATCAAGGATACTCAAGCTAGTTCACTACATGGTGTGGATTTTCTTATACTCTTTTTATGTTTTTCATAAAAGATTTGTTAGGTATTTTAATTTGTCATTTGGTTTAATGTGCGCCATCATTTGTTTATTCTGTTCTTGCTGGATGTTATGATTTCTTTTTGCAATAATTCAATCAATTCAAGCTGTATTTTCTATCATTTACTTTTTTTATTGTGATTATCGTTGTAGCATAGTTGTCTTGGATTTAGGCTGAGATTCGAATGTTGAATTTTTTTTTTCTTTTAGATGCTCGCAGGGAAGCCAGAAAGGCTTTACTTGCTTTTTCTGGTAATGTTGGAGGAAATAACCTCTCACATGCTGAATTCAGTCAACATGATACTGGAGATTCCACCATAATGGACAATGATGTTCTCTTTTCATCGCATAGTACCCATGTGAGTAATTTATTCGTTACTTTTTTATTGCCTTGCATTTTCCCCAAGCACATATCTGAATCATTTTCTTTTACTTTTAAATAAAGAACTTTATGTTTCAATGAATTTTGGGCATGGCGCCGATTGGTATCATTGTGTAAAATCTTAATATTCATGTGAACTTAAAACTTCTGTTTCACTCTTCCAAATTTACATGTGTAGTTTATGCACATCACTACTTTGGTATGCTTCAAGATTTTGTTGAGTATGTTTACAAGAGGTTATATTTTATGATTTCCATGATTAGGTAAGCTTCTGAGAACTTGATTTAGCTGATCACAAGCTCCTAAATCATCCTCTTTAGAATTTGAAATGATTTGTAAGGCTTCTTCATTAAGTTTTTTAAAGACTTTGTCCTGATACTATTCTCTTTTCTGTATAGTTTTCCATACTCTTTCTTAATTGTTACTTTGTGGCTTGATAAGAAGTTTGCTTTGGAGTAAAGGATGTGGATATGATGTTAGGACTGTATTCAAAATACTAGTGACCATGAAGGAAATTTGTACTTCTCCAGCCCATGGGGACAAGGATGTCAGTTTCTATTCGATTTGCATATAAGATGTTAAGTTTTGCCTCTTGTCCCAAAATCATGCATATTAAGTTGGCTTTGTACCATACTAATAGTATCACTCTAGTACCATCCTTTTTCTGCCATTTGGTTGCTCTTTTTTTTTTCCATTTCAACGATCTAATATGTTTTATTCTTGTTGGTAAAGTAACTGTCTAGGCTATTTTATTTTTTGTGGAATGATTTTTGCCTACGGTAAAATGGATTTTGATCTTTCTTATTGTCTATGAAAAACATTTCTTACCCGAATTCCCTTGTTTTAGGCTTATGTACTCAATCCAAAGCAGGACTTGTATGGCTTGGGTTATGATCCTTTCAAGCATGCTCCTGAATTTAAAGGTGATTGAAAGCTCTTGGAGCGGTTAAAAGTTGTTCTAACACAGTTAATATCTGTTGAAATGTTTCTGTTCGTTAACTTTCTTTCATTGTCCTCAGAGAGAAAAATGTTGCATGAATCCAGAAATAATCAGGTTGTCAAAACAGGGGTTTCAATGAAGGGAAATCATTTAGGTCCAAACTGTAAGCTGTTCCTAGATTCAACTGTTCACCAGAAAATAGCTTCTCTTTTCTTTTTTGACTTTGAACAGTAATATCATGCATCTCTGTACTAAGTATTCCTTGTTTTTTCCTGAACTTTTCACTTAACCTTTCACTCAATCATCAGCAGGAAAATATGCCCCTGGCTTTGGGATTGGGGCATTAGAGGACCTTGATGTTGAAGATGAGGACATTTATGCTTCTGGTGAGAATTACCAAAAAAAATTTCTTCTTGCATGTTAGTTGCATAAGGCTACTATTCTCATATAGTACTTGTTTAATTATTGTTCAATTGTGAACTTAATTGTAAATCCATGAATTGATCCTCATGGTAGTTTAATTAATAGCAGAACCGTGAAGCTTCACTAACTTCAAATGTGTATGGAATTTGAATTGGTGAGCTGAACTTAGCTCAAGAATATTGTAGCTTAGATTGTTAGCATGACTTCCCTACTCATTCCCTGCTTGGTTCCAGTTTTTTGCTTTTAGAGTCCTGATCAAGCCCTGGTCAGGAAATTTAGAGCTTACGGTGATCTAGGGTTGGTTTTAATAGAACATGCTAAAAGAAGAATTTATTCTTTAGGTCCAGATGAGAGTGGCCAAACTACGAACCAAGGTGAGCTGCTAGGGTATTATACAGGGTATGCGGAATGAGTTAGAGACAACGATGGAGGTGGAGATATTTTGAGAGGTGGAGATATTTTGAAAGGTGGAGGTTGACTAATAAGTAGAGGAGGTTTAGGTGGTAAGTGGTAGTTGATAGTAGGATGAAATCCTTGAGAATTTTACTAGATTTTTTTCCCACTGTTTATGAAATTCTCTTGTAAGAATACTATTAATTTGAAATTTGTAAGAAACTATCATTACTGCCTTGCTTGCGTATGTAATTTTTGTGCTAGTTTTTTTCCATTTTGATGTGGAAAGATATTGTTATTACTGCTCTTTACACACCTTTTTTTTATTTTGCTGGAGGACTCACATAGATCTCCATATATGCTTGTATCTTCTTGTATATTTTTTGCCTTTTTAAATGAATGCAAATACAAGTTTCAGGGGTAGTTAAATCTTCATGGTGTAGCCAAGCTACTTCGCATTATATCTTAGGCATGAGGGTGTTGATGATGAAGTTTTCGACAAAGCGAGAAGGTTGCATTGAGATTAAGCACAATTTATTATTATTATTTTTTGGAACATCTTTTTTGGCTTTTTTTCCTTCTATTTTTTCCTTTTGTTATTTTTTTAAACGGAATTACAAATAAACATCTTTATTACTCTATTTTTCCAATAAAATGTCTGAGACATATTGATCTTTTTATCTCTCTCTTCTCCTCCCTATTTCATATTTTGTGATGTTGTAGCTCTCATCTACATATTCCCTTCTCTTTTTAAGTTTTCATTTTGTTTGCAAGCATAGTAGTTTTGTTTTGATGTTCCTCCACTTTTTCACCCTCTTCTCATTCCATACTTTGTGTAGAAATCTATTCTCAATATTCTCTTCTCTTCTTCCTTGTTTTTCTTTGCTAAAAATCTTGGTAAGCCATTGTCCTTATGGTTGATAACTTACTTTTTGGTTTGTTTTGGTTTCTTATATACATTCTCCCATGATGCACAGACATGGACATGACACAAATACGGAGCATGTTAATTATTGAAAATATAGGACATTGAGATAATATTATAATTTTTATATCTTAAAAATAGTGTATAAAAATTGAATAAAAAAATATAATAATTGAGAAATACTAAGTTTAGGATTTGTAGTTAAAATGACTAATATTAGGATGTCGAGAGTCGGGTGTCAATACGTGTTAGCCATTGGGAGAGGTGACATAATGCTCTTGACGGTTGTGCATCGTTGTTGTGTAATGGGCATCGAACATTGATGTCATGATGACATTGGTCATCAATCTTGAGATGACGTTTGTTGTTGGTGTTAAGACATAATTGGACAAAGTTGAGATGTTGAGATTATACAATGGTGATTGTTGGTGTAGAAATTGCTGGTGTTTGGCGTCAATGCCAACATAGACTTTAATGGTGAGATAATTTTGAAATATTGATGTTGTGACAACATTGGACGTCAATATTGAGACGACATTAAGCTTTGTTGTGAAACTCTAGCCACAACATGACATAGAGAAATAAAAATGAGAATATTCAAGGAATGCATAATTAAGTGCGGGCGATTGATTTGGAGGTTTGGAGAGGAAGAAAAGAAATTTAATTCTTATTTTTTTACTAAATAAAAATTTGAAATTTGATGAATTATATTTCAAAAATATATATATAAAATATTTTTGGCACCAGTGTTAGACATGTGTCCAATTTTTTTTTTATATTTTTTCAATTGTATACATTATTGTTCGACAAGTTTTACGCTGGCTGTCGACTACCTAACGCAACCCTCCACTTTTCTCATCCAGGACTTGGGACCTATAATGACTTAGAAGAATTAATACAAAAGATATATCTTAAAGAAAGAGTTTTTATTGGAGGAGATTTAAATGGACATGTTGGTAGAGAGGTAGATGATTTTAAAAGCATTCATGGTGGCCATGGATTTGGAACGACAAATGAAGGTGGCAAGACCATATTGGATTTTTTTTTAGTTATAATTTTTTAATTACTAATACCTTATTTAAGAAAAGGAATAAGCATCTCATCACTTATAAAAATGGATATAATACAACCCAGATTGACTATTTTCTTATTAGAAAAATTAAATTGTTTAAATTAACAAAGATTGTAAAGTTATTCTGAGCGAAAATTTATGTACCCACATCGATTATTAGTTTTAGACTTTAACATAAAGGAGCATAAAATAAAAATACAGTAAAACAATTTTCTAGGATTAGAATGGGGCATTTAAATAATATTTACAAAAATATTTTTGAGAATAAGATTTTAGATCTTAAGAATTTTGTCTATGCATGAGGATGCTAATGTTAACACTGCCGTGCCAGGTCCCAGTTCCTGGGATGAGAAAAGTGGAGGGTTGCGTTAGGTAGTCGACAGCCAGGTAAAACTTGTCGAACAAAAAATGACATGAATCTTTTAGAAATTGTGTTAATGCTAGGGCCGTCCCCTGGAAGCGACGCGCTGTAATGGCCTGAATACAGTGACAAGTGTGCAAGGGCCGCTGCACGGCGCCCGGGTGCGTGTTAAATAGGCAAGGGTTCCCGCATCAAGGACGGATGTGGGGCAAAGAGAGCTAGTCCATGATACTAAAATTAGGATAGAACTTGGAATATAGGTTCCCTTACAGGTAAATTAATGGAGTTAATAGAATATTATGATTCATAGGAATTAAATATTTTATGCATTCAGGAAACTAAAGTGGGTTTGGAGGAAGAGGCCAAAGGAAATCGATAGTTTAGGATTTAAACTTTGGTATTCGGGTAGGAGTCGTACTAGAAATGGTTAGGTGTCATTATAGATAAGAGTTTAAAGGATAATGTTATAAAAATTAATAGGATTGGTGATGAGATTATAGCTTTAAAAATTGTTGTTGAGGATAAGATTGTTAATATTATAAGTGCTTATGCTCCTCAGGTAGGTTTGGATATAAGTTCTAAATTAAATTTTTGGAATGACTTAGAAGAATTAATAACAAAATATACTCTTAAGAAAGAGTTTTTATTGGAGGAGATTTAAATGGACATGTTGGTAAAGAGGTAGTTGATTTTAAAAAGCATTCATGGTGGCCATGGATTTGGAACGACGAATGAAGGTGCAAGACCATATTAGATTTTTTTTTAGCTTATGATTTTTCAATTGCTAATACCTTATTTAAGAAAAGGAATGAGCATCTCATCACTTATAAAAATGGATTGTAGTACAACCAGATTGACTATTTTCTTATTAGAAAAATTAAACCGTTTAGATTGCAAAAGATTGTAAGTTTTACGAGTGAAAGTTTATGTACCCAACATCGATTATTAGTTTTGGACTTTAAGATAAAGGGGCATAAAATAAAAAATAAAGTAAAACGTTTTTCGAGGATTAGATGGGGCATTTAAAGAAATATTAACCAAAATATTTTTTGTGAGTAAGATTTTTAGATCTTAAGATTTTGTCTGTGCATGAGGATGCTAATGTTATGTGGAAAAAAGTGGCTAGTGATATTAAGAATATTGCAAAAGATGTGCTTGGAGTATCAAGGGAAAACTCCTATAGTAAAATAGTTGGTGGTGGGAATCCAATGTGCATAGAAAAGATTAAAAATAGAAGTTTGTTATAAAAATTGGTTTAATTTTAAAAATTCTGATAATTGGGAATTATATAAAAGTGGCTCGTAAGGATTCTAAGAAAGCAATATGCGATGCAAAGACATTAGGCTTTTAGCGATTTATATAATAGATTAAATACTAAAGGAGGGAGAAAGATATATGTATAAGTTTAGCCAAAACAAAGAGATAGGAGTAGTAAGGATTTAGTTCAAGTGAAGTGTATTAAGGATGAAGATAAAAAAAATATTTTTCTTAGAAGATGATATTCAACAAAGGTGGATGAGATATTTTGCTAAACTTTTTAATGAAGAGTGTGAAAATAAGATTGACTATAGTGACCTTAGCACCCTAAATGAAAGTAAAGATTTCTGTTTTTTATCGGCGTATTAGTAAAACTGAAGTTAAGGGAGGCTTTAAAATAGGAAATGAAGGGTGGAAAAGCTGTTGGACCTTGATGATATTCCAATAGAGGTGTGGAAATGCTTAGGAGATGAAGGGATTTCTATGGCTTACTAAACTTTTTAATACTATTTTGAAGACTAAAAGATGCCAGATGAGTGGAGAATGAGTGTATTAATTCCTAATTTTTAAGAATAAAGGCGATGCACAGGATTGCATCCGAATTATAGAGGTATTAAGTTAATGTGTCATACTTTAAAATTATGGGAGCGAGTTATAGAGCATAGGTTGGCGGCGTGATACTAATGTTTCTCAAAATCAATTATGGATTTATGCCGGGTAGGTCGACTATGGAAGCCATACATTTATTCAGAGGTTTGATGGAAAAAATTATAGAGGAAATAAGGAGGATTACAATATGATATTTATTGATTTAGAAAAAGCATATGATAAAGTTCCAGAGAAGTGCTATGGAGAGTTCTTGATAAGAAGAAGTCAATAATGCTTATATTCAAATTCATTAAAGATATGTATGCAGGAGCTATTACTTGTGTTCAAACACAAGGTGGATTTGACCAAGTATTTCCCTATTTCGGTTGGGTTACATAAAGGATCAGCCTTAAGCCCATATCTTATTTGCTTTAGTCATGGATGTTCTCACTAGACTTTTGCAAGATGAATGTACCTTGGTGTATGCTTTTTGCTGATGATATTCTTCTTGTTGATAAGACTAGAGAGGGAGTTGAAGGTAAACTTGAATTATGGAGGTCAACCTTGAGTCTAAAAGGTTTTCGCTTGAGTAGATCTAAAACGGAATATATGGAGTGTAATTTTAGCAGTAATAGTCCTAGTGAGGGGATTGTGACTTTGGGGATCAAGTCATTAATAAGAGTAACGTTTTTAGGTATCTTGGATCTATTGTTTCAGAGTGATGGTGAAATAGATGGGGGATATTATCAGCAGAATTCAAGTTGGATGGTTGAAGTGGCGGAAATGCATCGGGCTTTGTTATGTGATAGAAATGTACCCCTCAAACTTAAGGGAAAAATTCTATAAGATGGTAGTGAGGCCTGCAATGCTTTATTGGTGCCGAATGTTGGCCATTAAAAGAGAAGCATAATACTAAGTTAAGTGTGGCAGAGATGAGGATGCTTAGATGGATGAGTGGCTTCCACTTAGAGATAGGATACGAAATGAGCATATACGTGAAAGGTTGGAGTAGCTCCAGTAGAAGATAAGATTAGAGAGAGTCTGCCTTAGATGGTTGGGTCACATAAAAAGGCGGCCTTCCGACGACCCAGTTAGGAGAGTAGAGGTATTAGATTTGACTTGTGTTAAGAAAGGGAGGGGTAGACCTAAAAAGACTTGGTTAGAAAATATTAGGAATGACCTTTCTTTATTAGATTTAAAACGAGAATTTGGCTTTTAATAGGACACAATGGAGAAAAAGGATTCATGTAGCCGACCCCACGTAGTGGATAAAGGCTTGATGTTGTTGTTGTTGTTGTTGTTGTATGAGGATGCAATGTTATGTGGGAAAAAGTGGCTAGTGATATTAAGAATATTGCAAAAGATGTCCTTGGAGTATCAAAGGGAAAAATTCGTAATAATAAAAATAGTTGGTGGTGAAATTAAAATGTTAAGAATGATTAAAAATAAGAAGTTTTTTGTTATAAAATTGGTTTTGATTTTAAAAATTTTGATAATTGGGAAATATTAAAGTGACTCGTAAGGATGCTAAGAAAGCAATATGCGATGCAAAGATATTAGCTTTTAGTGATTTATATAATAGATTAGATATAAAAAGAGGGAGAAAGATATATGTATATATTAGCCAAACAAAGATATAGGAGTATAAGGATTTAGTTCAAGTGAAATGTTATAAAGGATGAAGATCAAAAAATATTTTCTTAGAAGATGATATTCAACAAAGGTGGATGAGATATTTTGCTAAACATTTTAATGAAGATTGTGAAATAAGATTGACTATGTGACCTTAGCACCCTAAATGAAAAATAAAGATTTCTGTTTTTTTCGGCGTATTAGTAAAACTGAAGTTAAAGAGGATTAAAGAAAATAAAGGTGGAAAAGCTGTTGGACTTGATGATATTCCAATAGAGGTGTGGAAATTCTTTGGAGATGAAGGAATTTCATGGCTTACTAAACTTTTAATTACTATTTTTGAAGACTAAAAAGATGCCAGATTAGTGGAGAATGAGTGTGTTTAATTTCTATTTTTAAGAATAAAAGTGATGCAAAAATTGTGCGAATTTATAGAGGTATTAAGTTAATGTGTCATAACTATGGGAGCGAGTTATGGAGCATAGGTTGCGGCGTGATACTAATGTTTCTCAAATCAATTGTGATTCATGCCGGGTAGGTCGACTATGGAAGCCATACATTTTATTAAGATGTTTGATGGAGAAATATAGAGAAAATAAAGGAGGAACTACATATGATATTTATTTGATTTAGAAAAATCATATGATAAAGTTCCAAGAGAAGTGCCATGTAGAGTTCTTAAAAGAGGAGTCAATAATGCTTATATTCAAAATATTAAAGATATGTATGCAGGGCTATTACTTGTGTTCAACACAAGGTGGATTGACCAAGTATTTCCCTATTTCGGTTGGGTTACATCAAGGATCAGCCATAAGCCCATAACTTTTTGCTTTAGTCATGGATGTTCTCACTAGACATTTGCAAGGAGGATGTACCTTGGTGTATGCTTTTTGGACTGATGAATTCTTCTTGTTGATAAGACTAGAGAGTGAGTTGAAGGTAAACTTGAATTATGGAGGTCAACCTTAGAGTTTAAAAGTTTCGCTCGAGTAGATCTAAAACGGAATATATGGAGTGTAATTTTAGTAAGTAATAGATCTAGTGAGGGGATTGTTACTTTGGGGATCAAGTCATTAAAAAGAGTACACGTTTTAATATCTTGCATATATTGTTCAGAGTGATGGTGAATAGATGGGGATATTATCAGCATAATTCAAGTTTGATGGTTGAAGTGGAGGAATGCATCGAGCTTGTTTATGTGATAGAAATGTACCCCTCAAACTTAAGGGAAAATTCTATAAGATGGTAGTGAGGCCTGAATGCTTTATGGTGCTGGATTGTTGGCCATTAAAAGAGAAGCATAATGCTAAGTGTGGCAGAGATGAGGATGCTCAGGTGGATGAGGTGGCTTTAACCCTTAAGAGATAGAATACGAAATGAGCATATACGTGAAAAGGTTGGGATTAGCTCCCAATAGAATAAGATTAAGAGAGAGTCGCCTTTGATGGTTTGGTCACATAAAACGGCGGCCTTGTGATGACCCGGTTAGGAGAGTAGAGGTATTAGATTTGACTTATGTTAAGAAAGGTAGGGATAGACCTAAAAAGACTTGGTTAGAAAATATTAGGAATGACCTTTCTTTATTAGATTTAAACGAGAATTTGACTTTTAATAGGACACAATGGAGAAAAGGATTCATGTAGCCGACCCCATGTAGTGGGATAAAGGCTTGATGATGTTGTTGTTGTTGTTGTATTTTTTCAATTGTATACGTCTTCAGTGTGTCCGACGTGTTTTAGAGGTGTGTTGGACCATGTCATGTCCAATACGCGTCAGACACTACATACCTCTTTGAGGAGAAATATTGGTGCATCTTAGACATTCGCTTTACCACAATGGAGAAAAGGATTCATGTAGCCGACCCCATGTAGTGGGATAAAGGCTTGATGATGTTGTTGTTGTTGTATTTTTTCAATTGTATACGTCTTCAGTGTGTCCGACGTGTTTTAGAGGTGTGTTGGACCATGTCATGTCCAATACGCGTCAGACACTACATACCTCTTTGAGGAGAAATATTGGTGCATCTTAGACATTCGCTTTACCAAGTTTTATTTTGTTTCCTTCTTAATTTTGTTGTTTTATTCGTGAAAACCTGCACTTGAAATTAGCCTAGAGATATGTTGAGAGAAGATTATAGCTTTGAGTGAGCTTTAGGATGTAAGGATGAGTCAAAATTGAGTATTATCATTTAGTGCTAGTCTATAATCCCAAGGTTAGCCCCAATAGAAGTCTTTCTTTAGGCACCTATCATCGCTAGCTAACCTATGGGCTTAGGGCAATTGATTCCCCTAGTTTTGATATTTAATACCCTACATGCATCAAACAGAACATGAATTTATAATTAATTGCATTTTGTATTTTGATTAGTTTATTTCATGGTGAATTTTTTTATTTCCAAACACTTTCTTGTTCATTGATATTCACTATATTTACTTTTTGGCTATTTGGTTGGAGGTTCTTGAGTTTATTGCATTTCAAGTGGGTTTAAAAATTTAGGTGTTTGGTTGGCTTAAATGTAAATATAAAGTTTTTTTTTTTGAGAATTTGAAACTCATTCCTAGTTCATTTCTAGTGGATTCTAAAATAACCCGAATCAGGTGACTTTTAAATACACCACACGACCTCTTCTTCTCATTTATATGAGCTCCTATCATGATTTCTGCTTAGTGAGCTCCTGTTAATGTTGCTCCTAGAATTCTAGTGTTGATTTCATATTGATGCAAACAAAATTTTGCAAATAAACGTTTTCTTTCTAAATACTTAAAACAAACAAAATAGGACAGAACACTATTTATATGAGAACGGACAACACATACAGCTCACACGACTTACCCAATCTTAGAACATAAAAACACCTAAAAACACCTAAAAACTTTGTATTGATTGAGAAGAAAGATACAATGGGGTGTAAACCATAGATAGAAGAAATATATTAGAAGACCAAGACGAATTAGAAGAAAGGGAATGATAGAAGACTAGCTCGCAAGCTAGATAAAACCCTCAGGTTTTATTCTCCAAAAATCAATATCAAAACATCTCGTTAAAACAACTCAAAACTCCTATATAAATAGGATAGAAAAGGAAAGCCAGCAAACATGTTCAGCCGCCCATACAACCAACCAAAAGGCTAAGGCACGTTTGGACCCCCACCCGAACAGCCACAACAAGGGAACCGGGACAGCCAAACGCAGGAACCGAACAACCCAAAGCAAGCGGAACCGGGACAGCAGGGAGCAGGAACCGAACAACCCAAAGCAAGGGGCGGGGGTATGGCTTGCTTACATCAATTCTCCTCCGGTTGAGTGATCTCATCTCCTAATGAGAATGCCTTGGTTGGAAAATAAGGATGATGACGTTGCAAACTTTGGTTGAATGACAGTGCTTGCTTGTTGTTCCGAATGCATTAAAGACTCAACAACCTAGGGCTCTGATCCCAAATGATGCAAATAAAATTTTGCAAATAAACGCTTCCTTTCTAAATACTTAAAACAAACATAATAAGACAAAACACTACTTATATGAGAACAAACAACACATACAACTCACACGACTAACACAGTCTTAGAACATAAAAACACCTAAAATCTTTTCCGTGATTCAGAAGAAAGATACAATGGGGTGTAAACCATGGATAGAAGAAATAGATTAGAAGACCAAGATGAATTAGAAGAGAGAAAAGTATAGAAGACTAGCTCGCAAGCTAGATAAAACCCTTAGGTATTATTCTCCAAAAATCAGTACCAAAACATCCCCTTAAAACATCCCCTTAAAACATCCCAAAACTCTTCTATAAATAGGATGGAAAACGAAGGCCAACAGTCATGTTCAGCCGCCATACAACCAGCCAAAATGCAGCATTAAAGGCACGTTTGGACCCCCACCCGAACAGCCACAACAAGGGAACCGGGACAACCAAGAGCAGGAACTGAATAACCCAAAGCAAGGGGCGGGGGTATGGCTTGCTTACATATATTCTCCTCCGGTTGAGAGATCTCATCTCCTAATGAGAATGCCTTGGTTGGAAAATAAAGATGATGACATTGCAAACTTTGGTTGAATGACAGTGCTTGCTTGTTGTTCCAAATGCATTAAAGGCTCAACAACCTAGGGCTCTGATACCAAATGATGCAAACAAAATTTTGCAAATAAACGTTTCCTTTTTAAATACTTAAAACAAACAAAATAGGACACAACACTATTTATATGAGAATGGACAACACATACAGCTCACACGACTAACACAATCTTAGAACATAAAAACACCTAAAAACTTTTCATTAATTGAGAAGAAAGATATAATGGGGTGTAAACCATGGATGGAAGAAATATATTATAAGACCAAGACGAATTAGAAGAGAGAGAATGATAGAAGACTAGCTCGCAAGCTAGATAAAACTCTCAGGTTTTATTCTCCAAAAATAAGTACCAAAACATCCCCTTAAAACAACTCAAAACTCCTCTATAAATAAGATAGAAAAGGGAAGCCAACAACCATGTTCAGCCAACATACAACCATCCAAAAGGCAGCATTAAAGGCACGTTTGGACCCCCACCCGAACAGCCACAGCAAGGAAACCGGGACAACCAAGAGTAGGAACCGAACAACCCAAAGCAAGGGGAACCGGGACAGCAGGGAGCAGGAACCGAACAACCCAAAGCAAGGGGCGGGGGTATGGCTTGCTTACATCAATTCTCCTCCGGTTGAGAGATCTCATCTCCTGATGAGAATGCCTTGGTTGGAAAATAAGGATGATGACGTTGCAAACTTTGGTTGAATGACAGTGCTTGCTTGTTGTTTCGAACGCATTAAAGACTCAACAACCTAGGGCTGGACCCCCACCCGAACAACCACAACAGGGAACCGGGATAGCCAAGAGCAGGAGACGAACAGCCAGCAAGAGGAACCAGGAAAGCAGAGAACCGAACAGCCACATCAAGGGAAACTGGGACAGCCAGGGAGCAGGAATCGAACAACCCAAAACAATAGGAACTGGGACAACAGGGGGCAGGAACCGAACAACTTAAAGCAAGGGGGAGGGGGCGGGGGTATGGCTTGCTTACATCATATCTCCTCCGATTGAGAGATCTCATCTCCTGATGAGAATGCCTTGGTTGGAAAATAAGGATGATGACGTTACAAACTTTGGTTGAATGACAGTGCTTGCTTGATGTTCTGAATGCATTAAAGACTCAACAACCTAAGGCTCTGATACCAAATAATGCAAACAAAATTTTGCAAATAAACGCTTCCTTCCGAAATACTTAAAACGAACAAAATAGGACAAAACACTACTTATATTAGAACGGACAACACATACAACTCACAGCAAGCTTTTAACTTCTAATAGAAACCACTTACAAATTTTATTAGACCAAGAGACTACATAACTTATAAAATTTAAAGAAGAAGGATACTTGTGGAGTGGATACCATGGAGAGAAGAAGGAGATTACAAGACCAAGACGAATTAGAAGAGAGAAAAGGATAGAAGACTAGCTCGCAAGCTAGATAAAACCCTTAGGTTTTATTATCCAAAAATCAGTACCAAAAAATCCCCTTAAAACAGCCCAAAGCAAGGGGAATCGGGAAAGCAGGGAACCGAACAACCAAATGCCAAGGGAATCGGGAAAGCCATGCCGGAATCGAACAATCCAAAGCAAGGGGAACCGGGACAGTAGGGAGCAAGAACCGAACAGCCCAAAGCAGGGGGGGGAGGTACGACTTGCTTACATCACATATCTTGAGTTCAAATCCCCTCATGAGTTCTTTTAATGTTGAGCCTTCACACACTTGTTCTCATTGTGAGTTTCCATCGTGAGCTTTTGTCGCCATTTCTTGTTGTGAGCTTCCATTGTGATATTACATTTTAAGATTCGATCGTCCCTGACCTTCACACGCTGCCATTCCATTTGATACATTGGCTTTCCATGAGCTCTTGTCACCATCGATCCCCTTAAGTCCTTCACACACATTGTGATCCTATTGCAATTGCTTCACGTGACGTTGATGCATGATTGTCCATGAGACTTTCTCAGATCTTGGATGGTTTTTTAGATTTAACTTTTGCTGGTTCAACTAAAACCCAAAATTTTATTTCATTGTATTTCAAATAATTGTATTTAAAATTCCCCTGAATATTAAGTACTTGCAACCAAATAACCATGTTATAAAACTTAACAAGTGAACTGGAAGTATTTAGGAGCCAATTAGTGTATGCATGAATGATTCGAAATATGGGATATTGACTATGATTTATCATGGATATTCTCGCAAAGAGTTATTGAAAATTTTCTAGTTTATAAGTGTCTCATAAGCCAACTGATTTATGGTAGATAATTTTATATTTGTAATATTATTATGTATTTAACACTACTGTTGTCAGGGCCCAAACGCTGGATGAGAAAAATTGAGAGTTGCGTTAGGTAGTCGACAACCAACATTAATTTGTTGAATAATAATGACATGAATCATTAAATATATTGTATTAATGCTATTACGTTTCTTGTAAGTGATGCGCGGTATGGCCCGAATATGACGAAAAGTGTGCAAGGGTCGCTGCACTGACATTGCAATCTTTAATAAGCAAGTTCTCTTATAGGTAAATTAATGGAATTAATAGATATTATGGTTCATAGGAAAATAAATATTTTATGCATTCAAAAAATTAAATGGGTTAAAGAGAAGATTATGAAGATTGATAGTTTAGGATTTAAACAATGATATTTAGGTAAGAGTCATATTAGAAATAGTGTGGTGTGATTATATAGATAAGAGTCAGAAGGATAATATTGTAGAAATTAATAGAATTGGAGTTAAAATTATAGTTTTAAATATTACTTTTTATGTTAAAATTATTAATGCTATAAGTGGTTATGCTTCTCAAGTAGGTTTGAATGTATTCAAAATTAAAATTTTTTAATGACTTAGAAGAATTAATTAAAAAAGATACTTCTTGAAAAAAGAGTTTTTATTGAAGGAGATTTAAATGGACATGTTAGTAGAGTGGTAAAAGATTTTAAAAGCATTTATGGTGGCTATGGTTTTAGAGCGACCCATGAAAGTGGTAGGATCATATTATATTTTATTTTATCATATGATTTTGTAATTGTTAATACCTTATTTTAGAAAGAAAAGATGTATCTCATCACTTATAAAAATGGATATAATAAAACACAAATTGATTAGTTTTTTATAAGAAAAATAGATTCTTTAAATTCCAAAGATGGTAAAGTTATTCTAAGTGAAAGTTTATGCATTCAATATCGCTTATTATTTTTGAATTTTAAGATGAAGGGACATAATATGAAAAATAAAATAAAATAAATAATATTATGCTAAGATTATATGAGGACATTTAAAAGAATATTAATAAAAATATTTTGAGAGTAAGATTCAAGATCTTAAGATTTTGATTGAGCATGAGAAAATTAATGTTGCGTGGGAAAAAAATAGCTAGTGATATTAAAATTATTACAAAGGATGTGTTTGGAGTATCAAAAAGAAAAACTCCTAATTGTAAAAATAGTTGGTGGCAGAATAAAAATGTGTAAGAAAAGATAAAAATAAGAAGATTTGTTATAGAAATTGGTTTAAATATAAATGCTCTAAAAATTAGTTAAGATATAAAGTAGCTCTTAAGGAGTCTAATAAAGTAATATGTGGTGCAAAAAATTAGTTTTTAATGATTTATATAATATATTAGATACTAAAGATGACGAAAGATATATGTATAAGTTAGCCTTGCAAAGAGCTAAGAGAAATAAGAATTTAGTTCAAGTGAAGTGCATTAAGGATGAAGATCAAAATGTTTTTTTATTAGAAGAGGATATTAAAAAAAATGTATGAGATATTTTGATAAGCTTTTCAAAGAAGATTGTGAGAATACAGTTGACTTTAGTGACCTTAATACGCTAAATGAAAATATAGATTTTTGCTTATAACATCATATTAGTAAACTTAAATTAGAGATGCTTTAAAGGAAATGATGCTTGAAAAAGTTGTTGGACCTTGTAATATTCCAATAATGTGAAAATGCTTAGGAGTTTAAAAAATTTCTTGGCTTACAAAATTTTTCAATATTATTTTGAAGACTAAACAAATGCTAGATGAGTGGATTGAGTTGATTTCTATTTTTAAGAATATAGGTGATGCACAAGAGTGTGCAAATTATAAAGGAATTAAGTTAATGTCTCATACAATAAAACTATGGGAGAGAGTTATTGAGCATATGTTACGATGTGATACTAATGTTTCTCAAAATCAATTTGTATTCATGCTGGGTAGGTCTACTATTGAAGTTATACATTTCTTGTGAGGTTTGATACAAAAGTATGGAATGAATAAGGAGGATCTACATATGTTATTTATTGATTTAGAGAAAGCATATGATAAAGTTTTAAGAGAAGTGCTCTGGAGAATTCTAGATAAGAAATGAGTTAATAATGCTTGTAAACAAATCATTAAGCATATGTATGCAAGAGCTGTTACTTTTGTTAAAATGCAAGGTGGTTTGACCAATTATTTTTCCATTTCAGTTGGATTACATCAAGGATTGGCTTTAATCCCGTGTATTTTTGCTCTTGTCATGGATGTTCTTACTAGATATTTGTAAGAGGTACCCTAGTGTATGCTTTTTGCTTATGATATTCTTCTTGTTGATAAAACTAGAGAGGGAGTTGAAGGAAACTTTGAATTATGGAGGTCAACCTTAAAATCTAAATGTTTCGTTTTAGTATATCTAAAATTGAATACATGGAGTATATTTTTAATTATATATATATATATATATATATATATATATATATCTTAGATTTAAATGATAATTTGACTCTTAATAGGACACAATGAAGAAAAAAGGATTCATGTAGACGATCCTTGATGTTGTTTTTGTTGTTGTTGTTGTGATATTTTAATGTATTTATCATTCTTTTGCCATGAATTTTATCTTCACTAGGTTGTGTAAAAAAATGATGTTTGCATCTACATTATAAAAAGTAAAGGGCGACCTACTTTGCTATATTTTTATTTTCAAGAGATGATGAATTGTAGAATCTCAAAATATACCCTCATTACTAATTTTTCATTGATTGGTCCACTTGCAAATGAGTTAGATTGGCAGCTATTTGTCGGCAAGATCATGTTCGTCTAGCGGTGCAGCATATTCTTGTAGTTTAACTGCTTGAATGTTGTTTGCATGTAATTGAAATGCGTGCTTCTAAGTGGAAGAACTAAGAATTTTAAGGCAAATGGGATGCATTTGTCACAGCGCACTGAAAAGTTCATTTAGGAAGAGAAACATTGAAGTGTTGTGTAATTGGAGGGTGTTGGATTCTACTTTCACTTGATTCTTGTTCAAAAGCTCCGTATCCCCTATTAAGATTTTTCTTGTCAGAGGTCAAAACCGACACTTGAGTCTAGTGAAACCTATCACGGTTTAACTAATCTGATCCAAATTGGTCATTTGGCTAGGTTGGTCTCCAATTGTAACTGTTGGTTGGATTTTTAGATTTTTAAACCAAATTAGTTTGATTTGTGTTGATTACAAGCCTAAATGGCGCAACATTTGATTTTGACTTGTGCTATAGTACTAGCATGAGTAGTCCGTTCTATAGTACTTTGAGAAGCGTGAGTGGAAATCTAGGATTGGTTTGGATAGGAGTAACGTATGCATAGAAGGCTGAGCAAACCTTTTTTTTAGCCATATTTGATAAATGGTGATCTTGATTCTTTCAAATAATGAACAAAGTAAATCCATGGGTTCTATCCTATATCCTGATGGGCCTATAATATTTGGCTCGAACTTTTGGCTCAGTATTAGGGATTAAAGAGACTTATGGACATCTTGAGGAATAGTATGACATAAGACATATGTCGGGGCTTGGGAAGTAGGAAATATGAATCAAAAGTGCTCGTCTAATTTAGCTAGAAAAGTGATTGAGAATAAGAGGGGCATCATATGGATGCATTTCTTTGAGACAGATGTCTTACTGCTTGGTATATTTCTTTTTGTTGAACATGATCTCTTAAATGTTTTTTTTCCATACAATAATACAATGTTGCAAAAGATGTGCTTGGAGTGATATTAAGTATGTTGCAAACGATATGCTTGGTGTGTCAAAGGAAAAAGCTCATAATAGTAAAAATAGTTTATGGTAGAATTAAAATGTGCAAGAAAAGATAAAAATATAAGAAGCTTTGTTATAAAAATTGGTTTAAATGTAAAAATTTAAATAATTGAGAAAAATATAAAGAGGATTGTAAGGAGTCTAAGAAAGCAATATGTGATGCAAAGATTTTAGTTTTTAATGATTTATATGATAGATTAAATACTAAGGAGAGCGAAAGATATATGTATAAGATAGCCAAATAATGAGATATGAGTAGTAAGGATTTTTAATTTAAGTGAAGTGTATTAAAGATGAAGATGAAAAAGTGCTTTTATTAGAAGATGATATTAAACAAAGGTGGATGAGATATTTTGTTAAACTTTTCAATGAAGATTGTGAAAATACGACTGACTTTAGTGACCTTAACATACAAAATAAAAATAAAAAATTTTGTTTTTATTAGCTTATTAGTAAAATCGAAGTTATAGAGACTTTAAAGAAAATGAAGTATGGAAAAGCTGTTGAACCTGATGATATCCAATAGAGGTGTGGAAATGCTTAGGAGATGAAGAAATTTCTTGGCTTACTAAAATTTTTAATATTATTTTGAAGACTAAAAACATACTAGAGGAGTGGAGAATGAATGTGTTGATTTCTTTTTTTTTTTAGAATAAAGGTGATGCACAAGATTGTGCGAATTATAGAGAAATTATGTTAATATATCATACTTTAAAACTTCGGGAGAGATTTATGGAGCAGAGGTTATGATGTGATACTAATGTTTCTCAAAATTAATTTGGATTCATGCCGGGTAGGTCTACTATCGAAGCTATTCATTTATTGAGAGGTTTCATGGAGAAGTGTAAAGAGAATAAGAAGGATCTACATATGATGTTTATTGATTTAGAGAAAACTTATGATAAAGTTACAAGACAAGTGCTATGGAGAGTTGTAGAAAAGAAAGACGTCAATAATGCTTATATTTAAGTCATTAAGGATATCTATGCAGGAGCTGTTACTTGTGTCCAAATATAAGGTGGTTTGACCAAGTATTTTATTATTTTAGTTGGATTGTATCAAAGATCAAACTTAAGCCCATATCTTTTTGCTTAGTCATGGATGTTCTTACTAGACATTTGCAAGAGGATGTACCTTGGTGTATGCTTTTTTGCTAGTGATATTCTTCTTGTTGATAAGATTGGAGAGGGAGTTGTGGGTAAACTTGAATTATGGAGGTCAACCTTTGAGGCTAAATTTTTTCGTTTGAGTAGATCTAAAATTGAATATATGGAGTGTAATTTATGTAGTAATAGATCTAGTGGGAGGATTGTTACTTTCGAAATGACATTTCTTTATTAGATTTAAATGAGAATTTGACTCTTAACATGGCACAATGGAGAAAAAAGGATTTATGTAGCCGACCACACATAATGGAATAAAAGGCTTGATGTTGTTGGTGTTATTGTATACAATAATATCATGTTTTGGTCATTCTTATATTAAAGGGTTATAGAACAGATAGAAGAATAGACTGACATATTGGTTGAAGAACGTATTAATGCAAGGAATCAATATGCAAACGTTAAAAGACTTACTTTTAGAGAATTGCAGCAAAGCAAAGGTGGATTCTAAGTATCGTTATCAATTGAATTCTTGGTGGTGTTAGTTTGAAACCTTTTCAGATATTGTTTTCTTCACGTATTAGCAAGGGACGATGAAGAAATGCAGGCAAGTTCAATATAATATTTATTTTTCAGTCTAATTTTGCGTGCAAGGGTGAATGGAAGGTTATTGAAGAAAAGTTGCTGAGATTTGTGATCCAAACAGCAAAACCCACTGTTTTCTACTAATGATATATTGGTTCCCCATAACTACTAGTCAAAAAGGTTACACTTACTGAATCATCCATTTTGAACCAAATACATGGTAGTACTTAATCATATCATTATTAGCCTGTCTTATAGTTTCCATTTGTGATATCTCTGTCTGCCACTCCAAATAGTTTCTACTGAACTTGTAGGGGTATAAATGCTTAATTTGTATGAATATTGATCTCTTCTGTTTTCCTTATTGATTCTTTATCCGATTACATGTTTATTGATGATAGAATTATGATAGAATTCCATCAAATCCTGACTTCCCGATAAGTTTTGTGATTCCCTTATGAATATTTTATGCGATAAACATCTTTGATCTTTGAATGATCTCTGGCAAGCTTTTTCATTAGGATCTTAAATGCTAGTAGTTTTTATCCTGCGTTCCATCTCCATTTGTTTTCGTCAAGAGTATTATACCTTATAAATCTTGATGCCTTGGTCATATGTTCTTTTCTACCTCTTAAATTTTTTTTTTGGTCTGCACTTTGTATTAACATGTTTTTTTTTTTCTGTTGAAATTCTTATTTCTATACTGAAGTATTTCATTTTATAGGTCTTGAATTATTCGTGAGTGAAGTAGAAGAAGATCAGTTTTCAAGTATAATCGTAGATGATAAGCTCAAGCTGGAAAACTCTAAGAATTGCTTACCTGGTTTTAAAGTTGCATCAAGCTCTGATTACAGTTTAAAACGGCAAGTGCCAATTTTAAAATTTTGTTTATACTTATTACGTTTATCTTGCTTTTATTTGGCCTTTAAATGTTATCTCATAACAATTATGAAGCTTTATATGGGGTTGGTTTTTCCATTCGATCTTAGTTTCCACTTTTAGACTCTTCTTAGATTTTTGGAAGCCTATCAGTGCTTGTAATGTAGTCAGTAATCCATATATTTGATAAAAAATATATTACCTCTCTATCCTTATTTTATATATGAATATTAAGCCTGGTTGGAATTTTTTCATAAGATCATGTTTTTCTGGAATACTATATAGATGAAAATTTGCTCAGATATATGATCAAATTCATAGATGCTCATCATCGTTATAATCATCATCAGTAGCCTTATGCCAACTGTCTTGATGCCAGCTTTATAAACCATCCGGATCCATTTTATAACATGCGGTAAATTAATGGATACTCCTGAAAACATGAATTACATTGATTCCTTAAAAGAATTCAGGGTGCAACGCAGTGGGATTTTTTCCTGTTTAGTAAAGCCAAAATTGATAGTTTAGAATTTAAACTTTGATATTCGGGTAGGAGTCGTACTAGAAATGGTGTAGGTATTATTATAGATAAGAGTTTAAAGGATAATGTTATAAAAATTGATAGGATTGGAGATAGAATTATAGCTTTAATGATTGTTATTGATTATAAGATTGTTAATATTATAAGTACTTATCCTCCTCAAGTAGGTTTGGATAGAAGTTCTAAATTAAATTTTTGGAATGACTTAAAAGAATTAATACATAAGATACCTCTTGAAGAAAGAGTTTTTATTGGAGGAGATTTAAATGGACATGTTGGTAGAGAGGTAGATGATTTTAAAAGCATTCATGGTGGCCATGGATTTGGAACGACGAATGAAGGTGGCAATACCATATTGGATTTTTGTTTAGCTTATGATTTTTTAATTGCTAATACCTTATTTAAGAAAAGAAATGAGCATCTCATCACTTATAAAAATGGATATAGTACAACTCAGATTGACTATTTTCTTATTAGAAAATTAAATTGTTTATATTGCAAAGATTGTAAAGTTATTCCGAGGGAAAATTTATGTACCCAACATCGATTATTAGTTTTGGACTTTAAGATAAAGGGGCATAAAATAAAAAATAAAGTAAAAAAATTTTCTAGGATTAAATGGGGGCATTTAAAGAATATTAAAAAAAATATTTTTGAAAATAAGATTTTAGATCTTAAGATTTTGTCTGTGCATGAGGATGCTAATATTATGTGGGAAAAAGT
>NW_021319178.1:19890785-19940853 GCF_001605985.2 Dendrobium catenatum
AGTGCTATGGAGAGTTCTTGAAAGAAAGGAACAATAATACTTATATTCAAATCATTAAAGATATGTATGGAGGAGCTATTACTTGTGTTCAAACACAAGGTGGATTGACCAAGTATTTTCCTATTTCGGTGTGCGGTTACATCAAGGATCAGCCTTAAGTCCATATCTTTTTGCTTTAGTCATGGATGTTCTCACTAGACATTTGCAAGAGGATGTACCTTGGTGTGATGCTTTTGCTGATGATATTCTTCTTGTTGATAAGACTAGAGAGGGAGTTGAAGGTAAACGTTGAATTATGGAGTCAACCTTAGAGTCTAAAGGTTTTCGCTTGAGTAGATCTAAAACGGAATATTATGGAGTGTAATTTTTAGTAGTAATAAACCTAGTGAGGGGATTGTGACTTGGGCGATCAAGTCATAATAAGAGTACACGTTTTAGATATCTTGGATCTATTGTTCAGAGTGATGGTGAAATAGATGGGGATATTATCAGCATAATTTAAGTTGGATGGTTAAGTGGAGGAATGCATCGGGCTTGTTATGTGATGAAAATGTACCCTCAAACTTAAGGGAAAATTCTATAAGATGGTAGTGAGGCCTGCAATGCTTATGTGCTGTCTGTTGGCCATTAAAAGAGAAGCAATATTAAGTTAAGTTGTGACAGAGATGAGATGCTCAGGTAGATGATGGGTTTACTCTTAGAGATAGGATACGAAATGAGCATATACGTGAAAAGGTTGAGTAGCTCCAGTAGAAGATAAGATTTGGAGAGTCGCCTTAGATGGTTTGGTCACATAAAACGGTATACCTTCTCGATGACCCGGTTATGAGAGTAGATGTATTAGATTTGACTTATGTTAAGAAAGGTAGGGGTAGACCTAAAAAGACTTGGTTAGAAAATATTAGGAATGACCTTTCTTTATTAGATTTAAACGAGAATTTGACTTTTAATAGGACACAATGGAGAGAAAGGATTCATGTAGCCGACCCCACGTAGTGGGATAAAGGCTTGATGTTGTTGTTGTAGTAAAGCCAAAATTGAACTAGTTGAAGTGTAGCATGAGCTTACATGGGAAAAAGAAGATGCCTGTGAATGAAGAAATAATAATGATGCCGATGGACCTAAGGCACTTTAAAATTAATAAAAATAAAATTATTTGGCATCTTACGTAATTCAGATATAAGTATCTCTGCAGAATCTCATATTACTTCATCTGCACAGAGTATATTTGAATGTATAAAAACAAGATTAGCCTAGATACCTGGTATAAGCCCACTCTTCCAGTTCTATATGCAAGCATGCAATATGTCAGTGCCAAGCGCAAACTATATTAAAATTTTGATGTGTATTAACTGTTTCACAGGTTTCACCCTCCTGTTATTCCACCTGATTTTAAGCCTTATCACAATTTTGCATCTCCTCTTGAAACTATGGAAAAGTTTTTGGATCCACCTCCTGCAGAAGTCCCTCCACCAGAAGATGACAATGCAAGGTTATTGATTGATGGGTTTGCAAATCTTGTTGCTCGCTGTGGAAAACTATTTGAAGATCTCTCCAAAGAGAAGAATAGATCAAATCCACTGTTTTCATTTCTTAGTGGCGGAATTGGTTGTGATTACTATGCAAGGAAGTTGTGGGAGGCAAAGCATAGGCGTTCAGATCCGGAAAAACAGGCAGGTGTGGAATCAGTTGTATCCAACCACAAGATGACAGCTGACACTCGTGGAAACGTTTTGGGTGAAAGACCACTAAAAAGGAGTTCAGACGAGACTTCAAAATCTGCAATCCAAACTAAAGTTGTCCACTTTCATTCCAACCTCTCTGATACATTCACCCAATCTGCAGCACTTGTGAGTAACTTAAGTGTGTTATCACTTACTAATATAATTCCCTTGTTGTGTTTTTGTTACAAGTTTAGTTCACTGAAAGGGTTTTTTTTTTTATTAGAAAAATGCTACTAAAAATTGATGCATAATTTCTATAGGTTGGATCATCAGAATGTGCTAAGCCTTTCAAAGAGGATCCTGCAAAACAAGACAGGTTTGAGCTGTTTCTTAAAGTGAAGTACCAGGGAGGCCTTCGTTCAACATCTTATGGTGGTACAGATAAGATGTCAGAAGCGGAGCGAGCTCGTGAGAGATTGGATTTTGAGGATGCAGCTGATGCATTAACAAAAGCAAAACGCAACACAGAAGATCGTCTTCAAACAAACCAGCAGTCTATTGAGTTCTCTAGAACTGGAGATGAACGCTTTGTATTACCAGTTGGACTGGTAGGAAATACCTGTCATCTTGCTTACACATGTTGTCATCATAATAATCAACCATTAACTTAATGCCAACTGCTTGGGTTGGCTTTATAAATCCTTCATTCATTTCATTTGATTGTTGGCACAATATATTACTTCACTAAATTAAACTGATTTTGATGGCATCTGGCATGTTCAATAAGACACATCGGTGTTCTCAAGATGAAGAGAAGCTGATAGAAAACATTTTACCAAAAAGGGAAGAATTCCAGTGGAGGCCTTCACCCCTATTGTGCAAACGCTTTGATATTGTTGATCCATTCATGGGAAAGGTACTTCGATCCGATTATGAAACCTACTTTCTTTGGGCATGCTATCACACATTAGGAGATCTGAAGTGAGCTTCCCTCTGTTTGTGGAGGAGGTATAACTTGTGTCGAGGGAAAACTTTTTGCATATTCATGTACATTTTTTCTGAGCTTCATGTTATTTTTACTGCTTAAGGTTAACTCGTCATTGGTCTAGGATTCTCAGAGTTTAGTTGTTTTGATTTGAGTTATGCCTTTTTGAATAACATTTTAAATTTGCGCCAAGGGAAATTTTGCTGTTTTATTCTATTTACGGCTCTTGCACCATCTTTGTGAAACAAAAACTCAACATAAAAAATAGTGTTTTTGACACAATTTTAAGTATTTCGTAATGGTTCTGCACATTTCCAAAAGGTTCGTTCATGGTTTCTCTATATAGTCTTGAAATTTAGGCCTTCAAGCTGTCAAGTGGTAAACAAGTAATGGGTTTAAAAAGTATGAACCGATATGATGTTCAAATTCTTGTGCCTAACATTTGTGCTGCCTGTGAAATTGTTGTTCATGCTTTAGGCTTTCCTCAAATGTTTTCTTTCATCTGTAGCCACCTCCGGCACCAAGACCAAGAAGCAAGATGGATGCTCTGGTATTCATGACAGACTCTTTTATGGATGCTAAGAATGAAGGAATTAGCACTGCAAATAGAAATTCATCTTTTGCTGCAGCAAATAAAGACTCTTTGCCAGCTGCACAGTTAGAAGTACAGGAAGAACAGGTACTAACAGCAGAGCAACCTGACACTGATCTGAGCTCAAGTGTGCAGAGGCCTGTTGATCTGTACAAGGTGCTTATTTTTCCTATACTTAGGGATTCATTGCTGAATTTTCATGCATTTTCAATTCCAATTTTCCTTTCCTGGCAAGATTCTTAATATTCATGCAAACAGGCTATATTTTCTGATGATTCTGATGATGAAGATGATGTGAGTTTCAATTCAGTGGTTGAACCGGAGAAGAGGTCTGATGGGGCAAACACAACTCTGAATCGCATCATTGCTGGGGATTTCCTCGAGTCCTTAGGTAAGGAGCTGGGATTGGAGGTTCCTATGGGTCCTTCGCACTTGGACAAGGCCAATTCCACTAGTTTAGTCTCACCAAGTAATAGCAAACCTTCTCCAGCTCTTGAAACATCAAATGCTTTAATAAATGATAAGGAGGTTAGAATTCATGAATCCAGGATACCAGAAACTACAGGAATCAGTGCAAATCCAAGCAAATCATACAAATCCAATGAGACTGAATCTGTTTATATTGAAGAAGGCAGGCCTTGGCCTAATGATTATGGCTCTTTGAGGGACACGAAGATCATTAGTTCCAGAACTGGGGCTGATGGCAGTTTTTCTTATCATGAAGAAAACAAGGCAGATAAAAAAGATCAAAATCGAAAGCATCGGAGTGGCTCACGGCGTCAACTGAGTAGTTCAGATTCTGATTCTTCGGAAGGTCGTCGATATCAGGACCGTTCCAGATCAGGAAAAAAGGCTTCGTTAAAGAGAAAACATTCAAGGCATGAAAAATACCACAAGCACAAAAGCAGCAGAACTCGACTTAGATGTTCTGATGATGAGAGTGATTCAGAGCTCTCAGAGGATGGGGGAAGGGATAGGAAATCAAGAGATCGGAGAAGACATGCTGGTCGTTCAAAATCTGATGGCAAAAAGTACCGTTAAATCTTGCATTGTGGTTTGAAATCTAATATAATCATTTGAGATGTATATGGAAGTGCCAGTTGTTGAAATTTTGTATTTAATATCCATCATTTAATGAATGCCCATTAGATTTGGGGTTTTAATATATATATTTTTGAAATTGTTAGATTCATGCAAGTTTGATACTCATGCATGGTTGTACATTTATATTCTTATGAATTGTGTTGTATTCAAATTTATTCGTGGATGGCACTCAACTCAAAAAGTAGGATTTTATGAGTTAGAGAAACAAATATAGGAAATAAGTGATTATGGTGAGTAAACAAGTTCTATACATGTGAATAATCTAAGTAGCATGAAGTCTAATATGTCTTTTCATTTCTTATTTATAAGATTAAGAGAGCTCTATGGAAATTATTCCAAGAATAAAAATGAAGAAAGAGTGCATGATATGAAAAATATAAATTAATATAGTTTATTGGATTGAGCTTAATGGTGAACAGTTAATTCTCTACTTTTGATGACAGCTTTTTGGTGAGTACTTAGGGGCAAGTTTTTGATGCGTGGGGTGAGTGTTGGCCTGTGTGACATGTCTATGAAAGGTGAGTCCTTACAAAAGAATGGTGAATCCTCAGGAGTAAAATATGAGCCCATTAGGGTAGAAGTTATAGTGAGCCAGGAAACATTTCAATTAATAAAATTTTGGCCATAAGCAGTATATATCTGCACTTCATGTAACTTGATATGAGGTATCTTTAGAAGGCACATGGCCTTCATTATGGATCAGCTATTTTGGGAGAGTTGGGATGAGTGACTCTTAGGGTGGAACCTATCTAGGTCAGTCCATTAGGCCAACCTGTCAAGAAAGAGTGTCTCATCAACCTAACCCCCATGGAATGAGCTTGCATGTCATGAGTTCCACGATAGTAAGTAGCTATTTGCTTGAAGGTTGATGCCAATAAGGGTCCTATAGTGTGTCATAATCCGACTTGATATAACCACCATACATAATAGGTTAATAGTATTGGATTGTGGCAACACAAAATCCCAAGATCTAATTGGAGAGAATTACAAAAAAATTAAATAATTTAAAGACTACATAGCTATTTAAATTTTGATTTAAAACATATAAATGCTCACCATCAAAATTCTTTTTCATTTATCTCAGAAATATTTATAATCAAAATAATTATATATAATTAGTACATGACATCAACAATACAAAACAAAATGAAAAAAATCATGACTGTCAAAATCCATCTAACATACCTATACAAACTCAAATCATAGAACATACAACCTGTCTCTACTTAGCCTGTTCCTTTCCTTGATCCTAACCTGAAACAAATATAAAATATAGGCATGAGCAACCATAACTCAGCAAAGCCATATTCAACTTACCGAAGTCTTTAATAATACTCTATGACAATGAAGTAGAAACATCGAAGTAAACTTATTCATGCAAAAAATACAAACAAATTACTTAGAATAAGTAGGTATCTACAGAGTAGTAAATAATATTTCTTCCATAATATTTATAAACAACAAAATAAAACAATAATTGAATACTAAACACACCATCTTCATTTGTTTTAATAAATAAAAATTTTCAGACCCTTATACCTCTAAGTAGATATGAGAGTTTAAAATTCAAGCTCTTATGACTCCCTATATGTACTAGTGTAACAAATAACAACCATTTATGACTCCTAATGCATATAAAATCCCAGACATTTAAATATTTCATGCCCTTATAAATCAAAACATTTGACATATTAGGATCTGTGCCAATCATCATAATTCATCCAAATTCATATATTTCACAAATATAAACAAATATAAATACATTTTCATACATTTTCAAGTATAATTTATATTGTCAAAATTATCATGGGATTTCACAGAATATCCTACTAATAATCTAACGTATAAAATATTTGGTAGAAATCCAAATAAAATTAATATTTTCTAAAAATATGGCTATTTATCATACATTATTTATAACTGCATTTCAAAGCTTTTATTATACTACAGAACTAATTAGAAGTGTTGAAATATTTTGCCACATCATGTAAATAACGATTCCAAAACCACCTAGTGAAAATTTGTAATTAAAATATCAAAATGTGCATAATATTATCAACTAAGACATATGGAAAATTACACAGTGAAAATTTACTCAGCGATCTAATAACCCAATTTTGCATCAAATTTTAATTTAAAATGTTATGAAATTCTAGAAACTTTGAATTATTAAAAGCTGAGATAGATAAAATGTAATCTATCTCAACTTGGATAATTTTTTGAATGCCTTAATGAACAAGATTGACTCGAAGCTACCTAAAATAAACTTTCCCTCTCTAGAATTCGAGGTCCTCTTTCTCTCTCTCTCTCTCTCTCTCTCTCTCTCTCTCTCTCTCTCTCTCTCTCTCTCTCTCCAGCCGACTACTTATATTGAGGCAAATGACTTTGCAAATATCATTTTGAATGGTGATATTTATAAAATACTTGATGCCAGTGCCATGGTGCTCAAAGACCCAGCTCTGCAACACTCTCTTTAAAGTTCTAACAAAATAGAGATGGTAGAGAGAGTTGCTATTTGCATGCTTTACATTCTTGCAAGTTGTATTATTTTGATGATTTCAAATATTATTATTTTATATATCTCCTAATACTTTTTGGAAGATTTTCTTTTGCTCTAGTGTCTACTAACATTTCAGGAAAATCAACTCCAAGCAATGAAGACTTCAAATTATACATTTGTAAATTATAAGTTTTGAAATGAGAGGAAGTGATTGTAATTGAGTGAAAAATCACAACACACACTCTTGGGGGAAAAATTTTTGTGAACTGATTGTACGGGATAAATCTGGTTCGTACGGGATGATCAGTCAATTAACCCCTAGGAAGAGCAATGGATCGAACAGGCTGGTAGAAAATTTTTCTAAGTCCTAATCGTCCAGGACGAATTTTATATTCTTCCCAGGACGAACGTCTCTGGATTCTTACCTTGCACTGTTCATCCAGACGAAAAGCATGGTTCGTACCGGGACAAAACTCTCTGTTTGAGATCGTACAGGACGAAATAAACCTTCGTCCCTGGACGAAACTCTCTATTTGAGATCGTACACGAACACGTGTTCGTATGTACGATCGTCTTGGTCAAAAAGCTCTGCACGAAAGGAGATGCTTCGAAAATTGTGTGTTTACGAAAAGTCGTCATTTTTTAAACTCATTCGTTCGTCCATATGAAAATATTTTTGTACGGGACGAATCAAATTCGTTACTGGAAGAACGAAAATTTCGTCTGGTACGAACAGTCGTTCTTCTTTAAATTAACGGCAGTTTTTTACTGGAACAGTCACTTTAACACATCTCTTTCAACCTTTCCACTCTTCAAATATCTCAATGGCAAGTTTCTAGCAAGCGCCAAAAGACCTTGGCTAAGGGTCCTTCAAGAAATACATCTGAAAAACTTCCTTTCTAGAGCCAATGAAAGAAAACTTTTGCTAGGTTGTCTCTCAAACAATAAACCCCATCTAAGTTCTCTGTACAAGATCAATTAACTTTCAGGTAATGCACTTGTTTGCCTCTTCCCAATTTGGTTTAATCCTCACTTAGTACACTTCTACAATAGAGGAAACCTTTCACTATTTCTTGGCAAAAACATGTTCATTCAACCTCCGACCATTCTATCATCAGTTCTTTAGTTTTAAAAAAGAAAGTTTGAAATCACCGAGGATAACTTTAGTATCTTCCTAACATTAAGGACTGAAGGCTTAAGATCACATAACCTTAACCACCACAAAGCTTTAATTGGACTCAAGTTATATGTGTGATTAGAGGAATAAGAGTTAAGATCATCTGCTAAAGTATCAACTTTATCTGTTGAAGCCTGTATCATCCAGCACGTACTAAGAATTCCATATTACCTAAAGCGTTGATAAAGTCAAATCACCCCTCTCTTTCTACTGTTACCTAATTGATTATGACAAGACAACCCATAGATTGAGGTCCCAACTCCTAATAGACTACATTTATGGTCCTCTCTGAAATTGGCTCATAGTGATCATAAAAGAAAGAGAAGAACATAGCCTATAGGACATCTGATTGCTTATATTTTGGAAAAGAAGTATGATTTAATTCATCCAGAATAAGACTTTGTAAGAACCTCTCTACTACAACAACGCATCCTTATGGCAATCTTCAAAAGGACGAGCCCAGCCAAAACCATGTAGTTCTGAGTGAAATAGAAGAGAAGAAAGCTGGACCTTCACATGATGCTGGACCAAATTATCAGGATTTGGTTCAAAGATTTGAAAATTTAGAGACACTCTTTTGATCAAAAGGTGCTGTCAAATTTAGAAACTCACTTACAGCAGCAAGATATTCAGCACAATCAGCACATGGTAGTTATGTCTGTATCAGATAAATGCTATAATTTCCAACAATGTTTTTGATGAGTAGTCTCACGTTCAACTTCGTTGTGCGTGCATCCGATCAGCACCCACCTCATACTTCTGTCCTAGATTCAATGACCGTCCATCTGGATAGGATTTGGTAATTATTTTAACTTGTGTCTTGTTCGCCTAGATCCTACAAGAAGTCTAATGTTCGTTGTAGTGTCCAGTATGTGTTATGATTTTCCTTTTTAGTTTTATTTTTTCTTGTTTAGCTGTGTTACTAATTGATATCGTGAACTCAAATTGTTAATCAGCATTCATCTCCGAGATCCAATACTTATGATTTCAATGTTTGCTGTTTAATGTTTAGAAATGATATGTTAGCGACTTTATTGACATTCACTTTTTTTTTCAATCCTTAATAGTGCTTCATTTATCCATTTGTATAATATTTAAAAATTTATATATTTATTCAGAAAATATAATTTTTCTAAATTAAGAGGATGCTCATATAACTTGATATTATTAGGATTTTCAATTCATATGTCTCTTATTAGACATATTATCATTAATATTATTATTGCAATTTAGATGTTTTCTTATTTTGTATTTCTTTGTCAAGTGATATTTAATGCTACTTAGAAAAATTTGAAATTTTTATTATTGATTTGGAAAAGAATTCAAATTACTCTTGAAAATTATACAAATGTAAAAAATCAAAAGGAAATCTGCAAAATTCAATGACAAAAGACGCACTAAATAAGCCCAAATGTAAAAAGATGGCACAAAAATGTGCTAAAATTGAAAAGATGCGCAAAGCGCCACAGTGTGGTAATTCTCTTCTTTCCAACTTCTTTAATCTCTTAATACTAATTGATCTTATGTTCATTTATATCTATTAATTTGAATTATAAATTTTTTTATTCACTCTTTGTAAATGATTTCGTTTTATCTATTCAATATCTAAATTGAACATGCCTTTATAAATCTTTATTCTCTTATGTTATATCACTTCTTAATTATTATGAAATTTCTATGTTTATTTTATGTTTTATTATTTGCATACCTTATTCAATCACTTTTAGATTAATATTTCAAATGAATTCATATAATCTCTTACATTTTTTCATTTTTCTTCTTCACTTTTTGATTGTGTCAAAGAAGGGGGAGAAATGTATTTTGCGTATGTTTGTAGTTTTGTATTTTCGAGTTTTGATTTTTTTATATGTTCTTTGTGTTGTTCTTGCTTGTATAAAATTTGAAATTAATTTTTTTTTAAGTAATTCCAAATGCCCCTCCCGCATGTATCTCAAAATGAGTCGCATCAAACTTCTCCGCTAACACGTCTCCCATTTTTTCCCTTCCCGTTGATCTAATTTCGTTTTTTGGTAGAGGATTCTGTAGGAACTGAAATCCTACAAACACCAATAAATTATTTCACTATCATAAAAAAATGGGGAGATTTGTAGAGCTAGGAAAGATCATGCTTTAATAGATGACAACCACATGAAATTACTTGATGAATATGATGATCTGAATAAAAACCATGAGATATTAAAATCATTCTATGCTGATCTTGAAAAAGAATTTAAAAAATTTAAAGATGAATCAGAGAGCAAAACATATTGAATCAATTATACAAATCGAATCTTGGAAGATATGAATTTATTTTATAAGTTGAAAATAAATGCTCTCGAGGATAATAGGATACCCCTCAAACTTGAAGATTTTACAAATCTTAAATTTTATCCTAAATATATGGAATCCCTTAGAAGACAAACAAATGGTAGAAGACTTAGGAATACTTTTCCTAATGTCAAATGTAATAATTGTGGATTATTTGAACATATAACACACATATGTACTTTGAAGATGAAATCTAATTTGGTGTGGAGACATAAGATGCATAAACCTAGATATATCATACATGCATCTGATTATAAATTGCTAAAAGGTGAACCCAAACAAGTTTGGGTTCCTAGGTCTAACATTAGATATTTTTGTTGGGTCGCTCTCACACAAGACCTCGTGAGAGCATATGGTACCTGTACAGCAGATGTTTAAAGCATATGACTGGAGATACTGCTCAATTCATAACGCTGGAAGCCAGGGGTGGAGGCAAGGTAACACTTGGAGATAACACCATAAAGAAGGTGGTTGGATTAGGTATGATTGGAAACTTGAAAAAAAAAATATTGACAATGTGTTGTTGGTTGAAGGATTAAATCATAATTTGTTAAGTTTAAGTCAGCTATGTGATAAGGGTTATAGTGTAAAATTTTTACCTACTAGCTGTATATTAAGCATAAATGGTAAAGATGTGTTAAATGGAAAAAGGGTAAACAATATTTATATGCTAGATTTATATTGCATTCATACTCCTACTGCCTTTTGTTTAAAAACTGTTACTTATGGATTAAAGCAGGCACCTAGGGCTTGGTATGTGAGGTTAAGCACTTTCCTATCTGAAAGATCTTTTGAAAAAGGAAGTGTGGATACAACTCTCTTTTTAAAGAAATTTGGAAAGGATATACTCATTGTTCAAATTTATATGGATGATATCATTTTTGGATCTTCAAATAAAAATCGTTGTGATGATTTTTCTAAAAGAATGAGTAGTGAATTTGAGATGAGTCTAATGAGAGACTTAAATTACTTTCTAGGCTTTAATATTAAGCAACTTGAGGAAGGTACATTTCTTAGTCAAACTAAATATGTTAAAGACATCCTCAAAAAATATGAAATGGACAATGCTAAACCTGTTAGTACACCAATGAGTTCCTCAGTTCAGTTGGATAAGGACCTTAAGGGAAAATCTATTGATCAAAAGAAATTTAGAGGGATTATTAGATCTTTACTTTACTTGACTGCTAGCAGACCAGATATCATGTTTAGTGTTTACTTGTGTGCTAGATTTCAATATGATCCAAAAGAATCATATTTGACAGCAGTGAAAAGGATTTTAAGATACTTACTAGGAACTCAGAACTTAGGAATTTAGTATCCAAAGTTTAGCTCTTCATTTGAAATTATTTGTTATTCAGACTCTGATTTTAAAGGCTGTAGAGTGGATAGAAAAAGCACTTTTGGAACATGTCAATTCATTATAAATTCGTTAGTTTCATGGTCTAGTAGAAAACAAAATTCAGTGGCCCTATCTACTGCAGAAGCAGAATACATTGCACTAGGAAGTTATGTGGCACAAGTACTTTGGTTAAAACAAAAGTTGATTGATTAGGGATTAACTATAGGAACTATACCAAATTATTGTGATAATACTAGTGCTATTTGTATTTCAAAAAATCCTATTCAACATTCAAGAACCAAACACATTGATAGAAAATATCATTTCATAAGAGATCATGTATCCAAGGGAGAAATTGAACTTAACCATGTTTCAACAGAAAATCAACTTGCAGATATTTTTACAAAACCTTTAGCCTTTGATACTTTCAGTACATTAAGAACTAGGCTTGGAGTGATTGATTTAAATGCTTAGATAAAAATGTTTTTTCTACAAAATTGATATTTTGTTTTTGTTTTTGTGTTCATTATATTTTTGTTCTGTTTTATTTTATTGTTTTGTTTATTTTTGGTGTGTATTTAAGTGTGTCTTGTTTATTTTTATTCATTTTTGTTTTGAGTGTGAAAATGAAAATTAGTGTTCATCATCTTCCGGGACGAAAATTTTTCGTACGAGACTATGTGTGTAAAATGACAAACTGCGTGATTTTGAACCGTCTTAAGAGAAGTTTTTAATGTAGTTCGTCTGTACGATCATCACGATCGTATGGGATGAAATATTTTTCAAACGATGGGACGATTGAATGCAGCAGTTGAATGGATAAGATAGTTTTTATTATGAACTTCGTCCGTACGAACCTTTCGTTCATCCAGACGAACATATGTCAGTTCATGGCGGGGACGATTTTCAACTGCCATTAAAACGAGTTAAATTTCTGATCGTCCGTACAAACACGTGTTCGTCTGTACGATCGTCTTGGTCAAAAGCCTGCACGAAAGGATGCTTCGAAAATTGTGTGTTTATAAAAAGTCGTCATTTTTTAAACTCATTCGTTCGTACATATGAAATATTTTTGTACGGGACGAATCAAATTCGTACTGGATGAACGAAAATTTCGTCTGGTACGAACAGTCGTCCTTCTTTAAATTAACGGTAGTTTTTACTGAACAGTCACTTTAACACATCTCTTTCAAACCTTTCCACTCTTCAAATATCTCAATGGCAAGTTCTAGCAAGCGCCAAAAGACCTTGGCTAAGGGTCCTTCAAGAAATACATCTGAAAACTTCCTTTCTAGAGCCAATGAAGAAACTTTTGCTAGGTTTGTCTCTGCAAAAATCACCCCATCTAGAGTTCTCTTACAAGATCAATTAACCTTTAAGGTAATGCACTTGTTTGCCTCTTCCCAATTTGGTTTAATCCTCACTTTAGTACACTTTTACAATAGAGAAACCTTTCACTATTTCTTGGTAAACATGTCATTCAACTCCGACCATTCTGTCATCAGTTCTTTAGTTTTTAAAAAGAAAGTTGAAATCACCGAGGATAACTTTAGTATCTTCCTAAACTTAAGGACTGAAGGCTTAAGATCACATACCTTAACCACCACAAGTTTTAATTGGACTGAAGTTATATGTGTGATTAGAGGAATAAGAGTTAAGGATCATCTGCCTAAAGTATCAACTTTATCGTGTGAAGCCTGTATCATCCAGCACGTACTAAGAACTTCCATTATACCTAAAGCTGGTGATAAAGTCAACATCACCCCTCTTCTTTCTACTGTTACCTATATGATTATGACAAGACAACCCATAGATGAGGCCCAACTCCTAATAGACTACATTTATGGTCTCTCTGAAATTGGTCATGTTGATCATAAAAGAAAGAAGAACATAGCCTCAGGATATCTGATTGCTTATATTTTGGAAAAGAAGTATGATTTAATTCATCCAGAATAAGACTTTGAAGAACCTCTCTACTACAACAACGCATCCTTTAGGGCAATCTTCAATAAGGACGAGCCCAGCAAAACCCATGAAGTTGTGAGTGAAATAGAAGAAGAAGCTGGACCTTCACATGATGATGGACCAAATTATCAGGATTTGGTTCAAAGATTTGAAAATTTAGAGACTCATTTTGATCAAAGGTTTGATCAAATTTGAAACTCACTTACAGCAGCAAGATATTCAGCACAATCAGGACATGGTATTTATGCGTGATCAGATAAATGCTATTAATTCCAACATGTTTATGATGAGTAGTTACTTCAACTTCTTTGGTGCAGCACCACCTCATCCTCTTCCAGATCAAGGTCCATCTGAATGATTTGTTTAATGTTTGTTTAGTGTTTGTTCTATGTTTCGTTGTAGTTCATGTGTTAGTGATTTCCTTTAGTTTGTTATTTTTTTCTTTGTTTTAGTTGTGTTACTATTGATATCTTGAACTTCAAATTGTAATAGCTTCATCCGATATCAATATATGTTTCAATGTTTTGTTGTTTAATGTTTTAGAAATGTATGTTAGACTTTATGACATTCATTTTTTTTCATCTTAATAGTGCTTTATTTAATTTGTAAATTAAAATTAATTTTATTAGAAAATATAATTTTTCTAAATTTAAGAGATGCTTATAACTTGATATTATTAGGATTTTCAATTCTATGTCTCTTATTTAGACTATATTATCATTAATATTATTATTGCAATTTAGATGTTTTCTTATTTTGTATTTCTCTTTTCAATTGATATTTAAGCTCTTAGAAAAATTTGAAATTTTAGATTATTGATTTTGGAAAGAATTCAATTACTCTTGAAAATTGTACAAATGTAAAAAAATCAAAAGGAATGTGCAAAAATTTGCAATGACAAAAAGAGGCACTAAATAAGCCCAAAGTAAAAAGATGCACAAAAATGTGTCATAAAAATTGAAAAAGATGCGCAAAGCGCCACATGTGGTAATTACTTCTTTCCAGACTCTTTTAATCCGTTAATACAAATTGATCTAATGTTCATTTATAATTCATATTAAAATTTGAAATACAAAACTTTTTATTCATCCTTAATACAATGATTCTCTTTATCTTCATGTCTAAATTGACACATGTCTTTGATAAATTCTTTTTATTCTCTATGTTATATCACTTCTTATATTATATGAAATCTTATGTTTTTTTAATGTTTTGATTTTATTTGCATACCTTATTTCAATCACTTTCAAGATTAAAATATCAAATGAATTTCATACTTCTGCTTACATTTCTAACAATATTTTCTTCTTCACTTTTTGATGTTGTAAAAAAGGGGAATAAATTATTTTTTGCGTATGTTTTCGTAGTGTTTGATTTTCGTATGTGTGTTTGATTTTTTTTTTTATTGTTTTGTCTTTTGTGTTGTTTTGTGCTGTATAAAAATTTTGAAAAATAATTTTTTTTTTAAGTAATTCAAATGCCTCCTTATTTTCATGAGTTCATCAATTTAGGGGGAATTTAGGAGATTCTTAGAACTTGAAATCCTACAAACAATAATTATTTTGCTATCATAAAAAATGGGGAGATTGTAGAGAGAGTTGCTATTTTGCATGTTTTACATTCTTGCAACTTGTATTAATTTGATGATTTAAAATATTATTGTTTTATATATCTCCTAACACTTTTTGGAAGATTTGTTTTTTGCTCTAGTGTGTACTAACATTTCAGGAAAATCAACTCCAAGCGATGAAGACTTCAAATTATTCATTTATAAATTATAAGTTTTTAAATGAGAGGGAATGATTGTAATTGAGTGAAAAATCACAACACACATTTTTAGGGGACAATTTTTTGTAAACTGATCGTACGGGACGAACCTGGTTCGTACGAGACGATCATGTCAATTAACCCCTCGGAAGAGCAATGGATCGAACAGGCGGATATAAAATTTTCTAAGTCCTAATCGTCTAGGACGAAGTTAATATTCATCCCAGGACGAACGTCTTGGGATTCTCACCTTGCACTGTTCGTCCAGACAAAAAATATGGTTCGTACCTGGACGAAACTCTCTGTATGAAATCGTACAGGATGAAATAAATTTTTGTCCTTGGACGAAGCTCTCTGTATGAAATCGTACAGGACGAAATAAATTTTCGTCCCTTAACGAAGCTCTCTGTATGAAACCGTACAAGACGAAATAAATTTTCTTCCATGGACGAAGCTCTCTGTATGAAATCGTGCATGACGAAATAAATTTTCGTCCCTGGGCGAAGCTCTCTGTATGAAATCGTATAGGACGAAAAAAATTTTCATCCATGGACAAAACTCTCTGTATAAAATCGTCCCAGGATGAAGCTTGTTCGTCTCAAGATGAACTGAACCGACTTACCTCAGTTGGTTACGTCTTGTAGAATTTTGGGAACCGACCTATGTAATAACCATTTCGTACCGGACGAACATAGTTCGTACGGGACGATGAGCTTATACGAACATAGTTTGTACCAAAATACATTAGGATCATTTCTGACACTTTAATTAAAATAGTCCGGGATGATCCACTATCGTACGGGACGATCCACTGCGTACAGAATTAAAAAACTTATAGTTTTTAGGCAATTTTTCTTGTCTTTTGTATATATAGTTCAAATTAGACTGCCACCCAATCTTTTTGCTCATTGATCTTCATGCCTGTTGGAAGAAGAGTAAAGGGGAGAGTGAGAGAGAGCAGTCAAAGAAGGATTTATACCACTGGAGCGTGAAGACTTTGCATGGTGTTCAAAGGTAAGATTTCATACTTGTGATTTGAGATTACTTCACTCTTTTTCTTTCTTCATTCTAGATTTCTTGCGAAGAGATCTGTCAAGGAGATTCGATTCTCTGCCGATACTAGGAGAGTGTGAAAGGATGAAGGGTTCTCTGCCCACACTAGGAGAGTGTGAAAGGATGAAGGGTTCTTCTGCCCACACTAGGAGAGTGTGAAAGGACGAAGGTTTCTCTGCCTACACTAAGAGAGTGTGAAAGGATGAAGGGTTCTCTGCCCACACTAGGAGAGTGTGAAACGATGATGAGTTCTCTGCCCACACTAGGAGAGTGTGAAAGGACGATGGTTCTCTGCCAAAACTAGGGAAAGTGTAAAAGGACGACAGTTCTCTGCCGCACCGGGTAGTGGTGAAAAGAGTGTTTGTAAAGGCTTCTTCGCCTTACTGTGGGTGCAAAAGGAGAGACGCTATTGGTATTAGTGCAATACTCAGAGGGTGCCTCTAGGGAGTGGATGTAGGTCTGGTTTAGACCGAACCACTATAAATCGTGTGTCTTTTTATTTTGTGTTTTAAAAAATTGTGGTTAAAAAACTTTTTATAAAAATTCATTAAAGTTTAATTTCGGTTAAATTTATCAAAAGTGGGAAAAATTTTAAATACCAATTCACCCCCCCCCCTCTTTGTAGCTTTGGGACATTAACTATGGTTTAAAAACTTATTCACTAGACTCAACAAATCTACTCGAGGCCATTTTAAAAAAGGAACTTTTCAAGCATCTACCATCAATGAACATTATTAATGGTCTTGATTCATCTCGCTAATGTGCTTTCCATAAAGATCGTGGGCATGAGACTAAATAGTATCACTATCTATGAAACTTAAATGAAGAGCTCATTAAAAAAAGGAAGTTTAGAGAATTTAGGCTCACTAATTTAGAGCAAGAAATTAAAAAGTCTTCTCTATAAGAAAGTTCTCGCATTGATGAGAGGTAATTGTATAAGCATCCTTGTACCATCCAAAAGCATCGCTTCTGTGAAGTTAGTATTACCTCAAGTTCATAACACACCAATGACATGATAATTACATTTAGCAATAAAGATATGCTAGCCAAGGTAAACCCCCCTACATGAAGCAATTATCGTCACCATTCAAATTGCCAAGTATTCGATCTGTAGCATCATGATAGATACAAGGGGTTCAATGAACATAATATTCAAAGTTGTTTTTTAGAAAGATGGGCATGATTGCCACTAAACTTTCCCCTATTATGAGTGCGCTCTATAGATTCTTAGAAGAACATTTGGATAATTTTCCTACCAATATACTGGGGCAAAAGAACTCATAATTGCAACATCATAACATACTTAATCATCATCCACGCTCTGAGAACTTAAGATGCGATATTTGGCAGACCACTATTGAATAATTTTTGAGCTGTGGTATCCACCTACTATGTCACCTTCAAATTCTCGGTTGAGGAAAAAGAAATCACTATAAGAGGCAACCTAATTAAGTCGAGCTCTTTCTACTTGTAGATTGTAACATTTAGTTGATACTTCAAAGAAATTTTATAATTAGACACAATGTGAAACTCAAACCTATAAGCAATTAATCCTATAGAACAATAACAAGTAATAAGAGTTCAACCTAGAAGATTTTTTAGAATTATCACCTCTTTCAACAAGAAGCATCAAGGTGATTAGTACATACTCTCCATGATAACCTTAAATTGCATGGATGATTATATAAATATTAGGCATCAATGGAAATGTCACTTGCAATTAACCAAACAACCACAAGGGCACTCACCCCATCAAATAAAGGATTAAAAAAACTATCACATTACTCGCCAAACCAATCCAAAAGAAAGTAGGAAAGCTACTTTCTTCTCACATCATAAGGGAAGTCAAATGCGTTAATGGTCAAGAGATTAATAGGAAAATAGAAAAGTTGCATAGATTTCACAAATCTAAACTCATCATGTCCCAAGGTTTGTTAGCCACTACTATAATCGATGCCCAAGTCAACTCTGCAGTGGCTTATAATATCATGAGCTTCCTAGATGCCATCATATATTATCCCCAAATTAGGATACATCTAGAAGATTATAAAATGACTATATTTATTACTATAGATGGTATATATTTCTACTAGGTCATGCCTTTGTGGAGAAAGAATGATGGAGTAACCTAACAGATAATGATGGACAAAATACTCAAAGAGTAAAGAGGAACATACATTGAAGTATATGTAAATGACCTCCTTATCAAAAGTAAGTCAACAAATCTACAGATCAAATATCTATGAGAGTCCTTTTGCACTCTCAAAGAGTAGAATATGAGATTGAATCATCTAAAGTGTACCTTCAAAGCAACAACAAGAAAATTCTATAGGCTCCTAACACCCCATAGAATCAAAGTTAATCCTAATAAAGTATAATCCATTAGTAGATCGCTAGGCTCAATAGATTTATTTCTCAATAAGAAGGGAAATGTACCACATTCTTCGAAACCTCAGGAGTGCCAACAATTTTTCTTTGGGAGAAGACTGTGAAGCCACCTTCCAAGAACTCAAAACCTTATCACCTTGCCACCAGTCCTCTAGATCCCTCAACTAGGCAAAAAATTACTATTAAGCTTAAGGGTTAGTGAAAATGTTGTTAGTTTCGTACTCATCCTAGAAGTAGGAAGGAAATAAATGCCAGTCTACCACATTAGACACACACTATGAAGCACATAACAAAGATACCTAATCATGAAAAAGCTTTCATGGCCACTTATCATCTAACCTAGAAAACTCTGACCCTACTTCGTATCTAATTCCATCTATGTGATGAATAGCCACCCCAAAAAAGCTATTTTTGCCAAGCCTTAACATTTGAGAAGACTACTTAAGTAATCAGTTAAACTCAATTGATTCAATAATACATACAAAAAAAAGGGCATGTTCTTGCTAACTTTCTTTATTGGCTGAACCAACCCAAACACAAACTCAAAAGAATCCTTGCCTCATTGGACCTTGTATGTGGATGGTGCTTTAGGCAAGCAGGTATTTGGTGCAGGCATCATCATAAAAAGTTCCACTATAATTATCATTACACAAGTCATCATCTTTAAATTTTAGTTACTAAAACTCAAGGTGAGTATGATGTCTTAATCGTAGGAATACAATTCACCTCTAAATTAGGCATCACTCATCTATGATCTTACATATACTCCTAGATCATGATAAATTATATAACAAAGAATATGATGCTAGAGATAGAACACTCACAAAATACCTATTCAGGGACTTGGACAGAATCAACAAATTTGAGTATTTAAGAATTATTCAAATCCTTAAGAGTTAAAACTAGCCTGCCAACCTTCTCCGTAACCACGGAAGCATTTGAGAATAGCAAGCCGTAAGGGTCTCCACACTTTCCATCATGGAAAAAGAAGAAACACAAGAAAAACTACACCCCTAGTTCCATGCTCTTTGAGCTTGACATGTTCTTATTTGATTGAAAGAGTGTTTTTGAAAATTTTAATTTTTTTTTGGGAAAGTTTAACTTCTAGAATCTTAATTTTGGAATCAAACACATCATTATAAATAATATATCACCTCGAAAGGTGAACATATCATTCCCTAATAGGATCAAATTTCAAAATTTTGAATTCATCCTAATTATCATAGTCAAACTCGGGGAAGAATCACATATGGCCCTGGAGGGTCAAGATTAAACTCGATCGAGTGTTTGACTATAATGATCATAATAGGAAATCACTAATTTCATAATCAAAGTAATTATAATAAAGAAATATATCTTCCCACGGAAAGAGGATATTATCTATTATCAATTATTTGAACATCACAATAACTATCGACATTTTTTTGTATTTCCCAAAGTGAATTAATTGAGGTTTTTAAAATTTAATTTTTTTGAAAATTTGATCCGTGTTTCTAAATCTTCTATGAGCACATGCCCTCATAATTAATTATGTCATAGGAAATCAGAGTTTCCTACAAATACTTTCAATTAAAAAAGCGATAGAAATTTTATTTAGATTTTAAAACTTGATGTCAAAGGAGGTAAGGATTGGAAGTTTTCAATCGAGATTATATCAAAGTTGAAGACTTATTTTTAGAGTTAAAGGAGGAAGGGTGGGAGGCATCTAGGATTCTAAAATAATTCAGAAGTGCCCCATCTTATCTTTAAGTATTGGGCATAAATTTTACTAGTTGACTTGATTAAATGCTTAAATTTTGAATGAAGTAATTTTAAATAAGGTATAAAAATAGATTTTTCCCTAAAAGAATGCATAGATTCCCTTTGATAGATCTGCACCCTCATAGACCAGGTGGTCTTCCAGAACCGCACGTGGGGAGATGTCTAACAAAAGGAAAGAAAATGCAACAAACATGTTTATGAGAACTTCCGGCGATCCCTGACTTACTTCTTAAAATGTTATATTTCTATGTGAGCTTAAAAATTTTAATTTTAATTAAAGTAGAAATAGTTTATTCTTATCGTTATGAGCCTCCGATCAGGTTCCAGGCTAAAGCAAAATTGGCATACAAGATTGCCAAAAAATTAGGAAAAATAAGTAAATACTAATCGCAATGAACATCTAATAATCAACTAAATAATTAAATAAATTAAATGTTTATAGGTAAGTGTCTTTTAATATTATAATCCAAGGTCTGCAAAAAAATAAAGTGGCTAGTGCCACTAACAATAAGCCCAGATTTCTAATCTTAAGACTCAAATGACTTTGAGAACAAGTCTCCTCATTATCCACTTCTTCATCCTTCTATGGTGCTCCTTGGATCCTCGGATCCAGATATCCAATTGAAAAGAAACTCCCACTTCAAAGGGATATTTTATTTTTCCTTTAAATATTTTAAAGTCATCCTAATTTAGATGATTAGATCTCTAAATTGAGAGGGACTCTCCCCTAAGGGATGTCCCTTTTTCTTTGGATTCCAAATTGGATGTTTAAATCCCATCTTAAATGTCACTTTTAAAATTACATCTCAATTGACATTAAATTATGTAAATAAAATAAAAAATTTAGAATCAGGTACCATATGCAGGGTTTTCCTGAGCAATTTGAATTCAAATAATCCCAAGGAGTTATATATCAAAAATTTAAATACTTAAATAATAGCCACACTAGGTCATGCTCTTTTAGTTTTTAAAGGGGTACTTAAGCATTTTAAAGCACCTACAAAAATATCATTAATTTTAAAGCTTTATTAAATTTTGCCCCTTTAATTTTTATGATATATATGAGCATGGTCATCTGCATAAAATTGAATTAGTATAAATCACCCCTAACCTAAGGGTAATATATCACACATTCAATTATATTATTGATTACGTAAAAGAAAGTAAACAATCACATCAACATTAATAACCATCATGTAGTGAAAACCCAAAAAATTGGCACACAGTAAAAAAAGTAAATACGAGTATAGCCTATGACTAAAGTTGGTTGTCATAGCAAACCATCTAAAGTGTGTGAGGTAAAAAAAAAACAAAAAAAAATAAAAAAAAAAAAAAAATCTAAAGTGTGTGAGGTAGGCTGTGTGATTTGGATATGTCCTATGTAGGGTAAACAGTTAAAGTTATTTGAAATTTTGTTTGGTTCAAAGAATTAAGGAAATAATTTATTAAAGTTTAAATCTTAATAACTTAAAATTAATTTTAAGATGTGTTTTAAAGGTTGGGTGATTACTATCTTTGTTAAACCAGGGCTATGAAGTTTATTTCACCATCCTTGTGGCTATGTTAATAGCCTCGTAAGTCTAGATTACCCATTAGTAAATGGTACAATTACATGATTTGATTTGATTAGGGTTTAAAAGTTGATAAATTTTAATTAAAATTGATTCATTAATGTTTTAAAAGTTAGATTATTTTTTTTTAGATTTTTAAATCAATTATTGAATTTTATGGAATTATTTGAATTGTTTAATGCATTAATCAAAAGGGGTCAAAATTTATCTTTTTAATTAAAATTAATTTATAAAAAATAGTAATTTTATAAAATATTAGACCTTAATATGGATAATTAGTTTTTTTATTTTGTTAGATTTAGAGTTTTCTATATTCAATTATGTATGTTTGAAGTTTTTATTTGATTTTGACTAAAGGTTGGCAAGATTATTGACTTTTTTAGTTTAAAATTATTGCTAGAGATTTGATATTTTTAATAAATATTAGACCCCAAATAGAGTTCAATGCCTTTGAGTTTGCTCAATTTAGAATTTTCTAAAATTAGTAATGATTTTGTAAAGTTTGATGTATTTATTGAATTATTTAATTGATTTAATTAAGGGTCTTTATAATGATTTTAATCTAAATGAACTCTTAACTCCTTGAAATTAGCTCCAGAGGTATGGAATAAAACAAAGAAAGATTCTCAAGTGTTTGAAATTTTTTTGGCATCTTTTTATTATTTTTAATTAATTAAATTTATTAAATATTAGTTTTTAATTAAAACTAAATTAATTTTGAATTTAAAGTCTAGTCAAGGATATTTTATTTTTCCTAAATTAAGGGTTTAATTCTAATCAGTTGAAAGTATTGTGTATATTTTTTGGGATTATTTTTTATTTATTGAAAATTTTTTAAATTGTTTTAATTTTTAATTAAAGAATTAATTAATCAAATATCTTTAAAATTAATGAATATTTTTCTATGGGCTGTAGGTGTCACTAAGTTTAAGTCATTTACATTTTATATCAATAGGAGTTTTATCTTAATTTCTAAAATTAATCTACGTTTTCTAGACAAAGGTCTTTAATGAGGTCACTAAGTTTTATGAGCTTAAATAAATGTTTCTAACCTTGACATACATGAATATCGTTCAGTACGATGTGATAAAAAAATTGAAGAATTGGGGAAGGATATAGATGATCAGAGAATACCCAAAAATAAGAAAAACAAATAAAAAATAAAAACAATAACTAAAAAGATGATAAAAATAATAAAAAGAATGAAACCAAAGGTTTTTTTATCAAAGCATAAATATGATAAGTTCTACATGTGATTGAATTAAAACTTTATAAGAAATAATGAGTTAACATCATCAAAACTAAAAAAATGGTAGAATAATCGATCCTATTAGCCCTTGCTCAGACTTCTCATAGGGCAAACCATCTTTAAAAAATAAAGATCTAACTTAGAAAAATCAATTAGATAAAAAAGGAGATCCATTCAAATCTTGGTTCCAAAAAATACCTTATAAAATAATATACCAAGTAATTAGTCATGGTCTTGAAATTTGAAATCAAGCCTTTGATAAAATCAAGTAACACATGAATTCTTCGAAGATTTAAATTGAAAGAGATGGAAGCTTGCTTTCATGTGGGCACATTTTATGCCTCTCATCAATTGGTTGGCGCACTTTGCGCATCTTTTAATTTTTGATACACTTTGTGCATCTTTCATTTTTTTTACAGCCATTGCGCATCTTTTTAGTTGGTTTACATTTTGGGCTCATTTTATACCATTTTTATATTTGCAAGCTAGATCCCTTTTGAAACTTTTAAATACTCTCAGTTGTGAGAATATCTTCCAGATATTAGAAAAGAAAAACTCACTCTCTAATATAAGGAAGAGTAAATCACAGACTAGAATCAAATTCATATTATAATTGCAACGATAAGATTATGAAAGTTTGAAAGTGATTTAATGACTTTGAACATTATATATATAAGATAGATTACTGTAGCAAGATGGAAAAGATCTCAATCGTAGTCCAGTTGTTAATTTGAGATAGTCTTTTGTTTAGAAAAGAAAATTGCACCACTAAAAGAAGTTATAGGAACGGAAAAAATCAACAGTGTTTCTACCTTTAACTGATTTAGGGATGTCAGACATTGACTACAAATTTTTAAAAGCAAAAATAAGGCACAAAATATCACTTCAATAATGATCAAAGAAAAAAAAGAAAAATAGAATAAAATTAAAAAAATAGAAATGAAAATATGAAAGGAATGATAAAAATAAATAAATAAAATTAAAGTTATCAAAAAGAAAAAAAATAAACACTACCGTTGTCAGGTCCCAAGTCCTGGATGAGAAAAGTGGAGGGTTGCATTAGGTAGTCGACAGCTAGCATAAAACTTGTCGAATAATCATGACATGAATCCTTTAAAAAATTATGTTAATTCTAGGGCGTCCCCTAGAAGCTATGCGCTGTATGGCTTGAATACAGTGACAAGTGTGCAAGGGCCACTGCACCGGCGCCCTGGTGTAGTGTTAAATAGGCAAGGGTTCCCATATCAAGGATGGATGTGGGCAGAGAAGCTAGTCTATGAAACTAAAATTATGATAGAAACTTAGAATATAGGATCCCTTACAAGAAAATTAATACAATTAATATATATTATGATTTATAAGAATATAAATATTCTGTGCATTCAGGAAACTAATTGGGTTGTCGAGAAAGATAAGAAGATTAATAGTTTAGGATATAAATTATGGAGTTCAGGTAGGAGTCGTACTAGAAATAGTGTAGGTGTGATTATAGATAAGTGTTTGAAGGATAATATTATAAAAAGTAACATAATTGGAGATAGAATTAAAGCTTTAAAGATTGTTAATATTATAAGTGCTTATGCTCCTCAAGTAGGTTTGGATATGAGTTCAAAATTAAAATTTTGGAATGATTTAGAAGAATTAATACAAAATATACCTCTTGAAGAAAAAGTTTTTATTGCAGTAGATTTAAATGACATGTTGGCAGAGAGGTAGATAATTTTAAAAGCATCAATGGTGGACATGGGTTTGGAACGATAAATAAAGGTGGTAAGACTATATAAGATTTTTTCTTTAGCTTATAATTTCATAATAGCTAATACCTTATTTAAGAAAAGTGATGAGAATCTTATCAGTTATAAAAATGGATATAGTAAAACGCAGATTGATTATTTTTCTATATAAAAATTAGATCGTTTAAATTGCAAAGATTGTAAAATTATTCCGAGTGAAAATTTATGTACCCAATATCGATTATTAGTTTTGGACTTTAAGATAAAGGGGCAAAAAATAAAAAATAAAGTAAATGATTTTCTAGAATTAGATGGGGGCATTTAAAGAATATAAATAAAAGTATTTTTGAGAGTAAGATTTTAGATCTTAAGATTCTGTCTGTGCATGATGATGTCAATATTGTGTGGAAAAAAGTGGCTTGTGATATCAAGAATATTGTAAAAGATGTGCTTGGAGTTTCAAAGGGAAAAGCTCTTAATATTAAAAATAGTTGGTGTTAGAATCCAAATGTGCAAGAAAAGATAAAAAATAAGAAGATTTATTATAAAAATTGATTTAGATGTAAAATTTTTGATAATTGTGAAAGCAATAAAGAGGATCGTAAGGAATCTAAGAAAGCTATTTGCGATGCAAAGAGTTTAGCTTTTAATGATTTATATAATAGATTATATATTAAGGAGGGAGAAAGATATATGTATAAGTTATCCAAACAAAGAGATAAGAGTAGTAAGGATTTAGTTCAAGTTAAGTGTATTAAGGATGAAGATCAAAAAGTACTTTTCTTATAAGATGATATTCAACAAAGATGGATGAGATATTTTGCTAAACTTTTTAATGAAGAATGTGAAAATATGATTGACTTTAGTGACTTTATCACCCTAAATGAAAATAATGATTTTTGTTTTTATCGGCGTATAAGTAAAACAAAAGTTAGAGAGGCTTTAAAGAAAATGAAGTGTGGAAAAGTTGTTGGACCTGATGATATTCCAATAGAGATGTGGAAATGCTTAGGAGATGAAGGAATATCTTGGCTTACTAAACTTTTTATTATATTTTATATGACTAAAAAGATGCCAGGTCATTGGAGAATGAGTGTGTTAATTCCTATTTTTAAGAATAAAGGTGATGTACAGGAGTGTGCAAATTATATAGGAATTAAGTTAATATGTCATACTTTAAAACTATGAGAGCGAGTTATGAAGCATAGGTTGAGGCGTGATACTAATGTTTCTCAAAATCAATTTGGATTCATGCTGGGTAGGTCTACCATAGAAGCCATACATTTATTGAGAGGTTTGATGGAGAAATATAAAGAGAATAAGGCAGATCTACATACGATATTTATTGATTTAGAGAAAGCATATGAAGTTCCAAGAGAAGTGCTATGGAGAGTTCTTGAAAATAAAGGAGTTAATAATGCTTATATTCAAATCATTAAAGATATGTATGCAGGAGCTATTACTTGTGTTCAAACACAAGGTGGTTTGACCAAGTATTTTCCTATTTCAGTTAGATTACATCAAGGATCAGCCCTAAGTCCATATCTTTTTGCTTTAGTCATGGATGTTCTCACTAGACATTTGCAAGAGGATGTACCTTGGTGCATGCTTTTTGCTGTTGATATTCTTCTTGTTTATAAGACTAAAGAGGGAGTTGAAGGTAAACTTGAATTATGGAGGTCAACTTTAGAGTCTAAAGGTTTTCTCTTGAGTATATCTAAAACTGAATATATGGAGTGTAATGTTAGTGGAAATAGACCTAGTGAGGGGATTGTGACTTTGGGCGATCAAGTCACTAATAAGTGTACACATTTTAGATATCTTTGATCTATTATTCAGAGTTATGGTGAAACTGATGGGGATATTATCAGCGGAATTCAAGTTGGATGGTTGAAGTGGAGGAATTAATCGGGCTTATTGTGAGATAGAAAAGTCCCCCTCAAACTTAAGGGAAAATTCTATAAGATGGTGGTGAGACCTACAATGCTTTATAGTGTCGAATGTTGGCCATTAAAAGAGAAGCATAATACTAAGTTAAGTGTTGTAGAGATGAGGATGGTTAGGTGGATGAGTTTCTTGACCCTTAGAGATAGGATATGAAATGAGCATATACGTGAAAAGGTTGGAGTGGCTCCAGTGGAAGATAAGATTAGAGAGAGTCTCCTTATATGGTTTGGTCACATTAAATGGAGGCCTTCCGATGATCCGGTTAAGAAAGTTCAGGAATTAGATTTGGCTTATGTTAAGAAAGGTAGAGGTAGACCTAAAAAGACTTGGTTAGAAAATCTTAGAAATGATCTTTCTTTATTAGATTTAGATGAGAATTTGACTTTTAACTGGACACAATGGCAAACAAGGATTCATGTAGCTGACCCCACATAGTGGGATAAAGGCTTGATGTTGTTGTTGTTGTTGAAAAAGGAAAAAAAATAATAAATAATAGAACAAAAAATAAAAATTCAGAATTCAATAATAATCAAGTTCATGTATTTATGTCAATCACACCTAATCTGATCCATAAGATACTAAACGTGTTGAAGGCTAGTGGTTTAGTAAAGATGTCATTCAGTTGATTCTCAATTGCCACATAGTGTAATTCAATATCTCTTTTGGTCACATGGTCTCTAATAAAGTGATGCCTTATATCAATATGTTTGGTCCTTGAATGTTGGATATAATTCTTAGAGATGTAGATGGCACTAGTATTTTCACAAAGGATTGAAATTATGCCTACAGGTAATCTTAAATCCAGAATTTGTTACTGCAACCAAAAGACTTGGGCCACACAACTCCCTAAGGCAATATACTTAACATATATAGTGGAAAGTGCATTAGAGTTTTATTTTCTATTTGACCAGGAGACTAAAAACTGTTATAAAAATTAGCAACTCCCAGAAATGCTCTTTCTATCCACCACACATCCTATAAAATCAGAGTCAGAATATCTAATAATCTCAAAAGAAGTGTCGTGCCTTAGATACCAGATTTCTAAGTTTTCGGTCCCTAAGAGATATATAAGGATTATATTCACTGTAATTAGGTGGGATTCTTTAGGATCAGCTTGAAATCTAATATAGAGACAAAACTAAATACAATATAAGGTCGGCTAGCAATCAAGTAATGTAAAGATTCAATCATTCTTCTATACTTCTTTTGATAAATTGATTTTTCATTTGGTTCCTACTAATTGAATACTGGAGGTTATGGGTGTATTTATTAGCTTGGATTTATCCATTTCATATTTCTTCAAAATGTCCATTATTTACTTTGATTGATTTAGAAAGATTTCATCATCCAATTATCTTATGTTAAACCCCAAAAAGTAGGACAAATCTCCCATCATAATCATCTCAAATTTCTTACTCATTATTTTAAAAAAATTATCACATATCCTTTTATCAGAAGATTCAAAAATTATATCATAAACATAGATATAAACAATGAGTAACTCATCTCTTACTTTCCTCAAAATAGGGTGGTGTCTACGCTCCCCTTAACAAACTCCCTCTCAAGTAAAAATGTGCTAAGCCTCTCATACCAAGTTCTAGGTACCAATTTTTATCCATATAAAGCTTTTTTTAATTTGTAAACATGATTTTAAAATTGGGAAATCTCAAAACTTGTGGGTTTTTCTACAAACATATTCACTTTTACTACCATATTTAAAAATGCACTCTTGACGTCCATTTGGAAAAGCTTAAATTCCCTATAACATGCAAATTCTAGTAGCACTCTAGTGGCTTCCAATCTAGCTACAGGGGCAAAAGGTCTCCTTAAAATTAATCTCTTCTATTTAGTGGTACCCCTTAATCACCAATCTCTCCTTATTCCTAACTACCACACATGAATCATTCATCTTATTTTTAAAGACCCATTTGGTTCCAACTATACTTTGTCCTTTTGGTCTTTCTACAAGTTCCCAAACATCATTCCTAACAAATTAATTTAATTCCTCTTACATGGCTAAGATCCAAAACTCATTAGACAGGGCTTGATTGATGTTGGTGGGTTCAGTCATTGAGATAACGACAAAGTGGTTCACATTCTTCATAAGTATATGCCTAGTTCTAACACCTTCAGAAGGGTCTCTTAAGATCAGTTCTTTAGGATGACTAGAAGAAAATCTCCAATCTCTAGGTAAAGTGTGTCTAGGTTCTATCCTTTCCTCTAGATTTATATTTTCTAGTCCTTAGGAAATCTCACCTACTCCTTCAATATTTTAAGGCTCTACCCTCTTCCCTAAAATTTTAACTCCTTGGATAATCTCCCCAACCTCATCTTCATCCTCAACTCTAGACTTCTTAGGATCAGATTTATTAAACACTACATGAGTAATCTCCTTCACAACCAATGTCCTTTTATTAAACACCCAAAAGGTTTTCCCAACACTTGAATATCCTAAGAACACTCCATCAGATTTTGTGTCAAGTTTTTCTAAGTGTGACTTCCCATTATTAAGAATAAAAACCATACAACCAAAGACATGGAGGTGAGAAAGGTTGGGTGTCCTACCCTTAAGAATCTCATAGGATGTCTTATCTAGTTTGACTCAATCATTCACCCTATTCAGCACATAACAAGTTGTGTTTATTGCTTCAGCCCTAAAGTATTTTGGAATTGAATACTCTACAAGCATGGCTCTAGCGGCCTCAACTAAGGTCCTATTCTTCCTATCAGCTATCCTGTTCGAATGAGGGGTCCTAGGAGATGAGAAGTTGTGACTAATCCCTTTATCATCATAAAAGTCTCTAAATCTCTTATTTTCAAACTCCCCATCAAGGTCACTATAGATGGTCAAGATCTAATAACCTAACTTTTTTCTCTAAATTCATTAAAAGACTCACTCTTATGAGACAGAAACTTAATCCAAGTAAACCTCGAGGAGTCATCAATAATCAAAAATCCATAAACTTTCCTCCCTAAGTTGGAAGTGCTAATGGTTCCAAATAAATCTATGTGAAGGACTTCTAAAGGTCTAGAGATTTGAATATCCATAATGGAGTGGAAAGAGGATTGGACTTGCTTCCCTAGTTGGTAGGCATCACACATGTAGTCTTTAGTGAACTTAAGATTGGGGACACCTCTAAATATGTCTTTTTAGCTCACTTTCCGAAGGGTTTTTATACTGGTATGACATAACCTCCTCATTCACAACCAAAAAGTTCTTGGAGTTTATGATTATACATGCGCCCACCACTTTCTTGGTGGTGTTTCCTGTAAGCGTGACCTTGCCTCCAGCCCTGGCCTCTAGCGAAATGAATTGGTTGCATCTCCAATCATGTGTTGTGAGCATCTGCTATCCAGGTACTACATGCTCTCATGAGGTCTTTTGTGAGAGCACACCTATAAAATCATAAAACGTCAGATTTAGGAATCCAAACAAGTTTGGGTCCCTTCTTATGGAATGAAGAACAAAATGTATGTGTGTTATGCTGTGAACCATGCAATTTGGGTCTCCACTCCCAATGTGTACTACGCTGAATAGTGTAAGTGTGTGAAATGTGTCCTAGAATGCTACATAAAAAACATCTAACACAAGGAAAAGGGTTTACTAATTTACTCGAGTGGTGATGCTTCTTCTTAAAGTTATATGATGCATGCAATGATGGTTTATCATTTTCAAATGCTTTGAGTTTCTTTTTCAACGCTTTATTTTCATATTCATAAGCTGGCATTTCCACTTTTAGCTGATGTTCATTATTATCTATTTCCCATAGAAGTTCCTCTAATATATTAAACTCTTTTTCTAACTCAATATGAGAGGACTTCAAGGAATCATGTGCATCAGATAATTCAATATACTTTTTATTTAATGCATCAAAATCATCAAGAAATGATATGTCATTACTATCAATTATAGAGTGATCTTTAAGTAAAATTTCTTGCTCTTTTTGCAAATTTAAAAATTCAATTTTCATGCTTGCATGTAATTTCTTAAATTTTTTATATGATGCATGAATTTTCTCAAAAACTTCAAGTAGTTGATTATAGGTTAGTTCCTCTTCTTGGTCAGACTAACCAATATAATTGTCCGCCATCAAACACAGATTTAATGTCTCCTCTTTAGCTTCAATCTTAGAGAAATTAGATGCAGAATCTGCCCAAAATGCCTTTTTGAATCACTTCTTATCCTTTATGAACTTAGGTTTCTCCTTACACTTCTCCTTATTGGGTGAGACTTAAGTGTAGGACAATCAGCTTTAACATATCCCAGTTTCCTGCATTCAAAACAAATTATATGAGTAGAACTTTTAAAAATTTTGCTACCCTTACCTTTATTCCACTTTTGATAGTGTTTTTAGTTCTTCCTTAGAAAGTTTTTGAATTGCATAGTAATTAAGGTAACATCATTGCTTTCAAAACTGAAAGAATCAGTGTCTATATCGTTGCCCTTCAGTGCCATATTTTTCTCCTTTTTTTTCTCACATGTATCAAGTTGTCTTTGGTTCACTCCTTGCTCGTAAGAAACGAGTGATATAAGTAAGTTATCAATATAATAAGTATTCAAATCCTTAGATTCATTTATTACAATAATCTTAGCATCAAAGGAAGAAGGTAAGCATCTCAAAATTTTGTTAACATTTTCATAGTTAGCGACTTCCCTTCCTAATGCATGTAGTGAGGTGACGATTTGATTAAATCTAGTGTACATATAAAATATCGATTCAGTAGGTTTCATATAAAAAAGTTCATAGTCATAAAATAAAATATTTAACCTAAATTGTTTTTCCTCATTTGTTCCTTTATAAGTAATACACAATCTATCCCATATTTCTTTACCATTTGCACAGGTTGAGATACACATGTAATCTTTAGATTTCAAAGCACAAAAAAAAAAACAATTTAAATATTTTTTATTCAGTTGTGTTAAATCCTTCTCATCAAATGTCCATTCAGTAAAAGGAAGTTCATTTTTTATGCCATTAATTTCACATGACGGAGGTGAATAACCTTCTTTAACAAGCATCCATATGTGATAGCCAATCAATTGTAAAAATGTGAACATGTATGTTTTTTAGAAATTAAAAGGTGTATTGTCAATCAAAGGTGATCAAGTAATAGAATATCCTTTCGTAGTATTACAATTACTAGAGTTAGCCATGAATCGAAATTCAAAAGTTTTCAAGAACTAGATTTTATAAATCCCGCTCTGATACCACTTGAAAGTTCATTAGGGATGTTAAGAACTTATGAACTAGCGCAAGGCTAACCAAGAGGGGGAGTGAATTATTGTTTAAGATATTTTCAAACAAAAATTATAATCTTAAACCAAACCAATATTCACCGCAAGAAAATTAAAGTGCGGAAATTAAATGTAGAAAAGCAATAAGAAAGAACACATAAAATTTTATAGTTGGTTGGTCAATTTGACTTACATCCACTCCTCGGAGCCTCTCCTCTGAGTATTGCACTAAACTTAGTGACTCTCCTTTTGCTCCCATAACAAGATGGAGAAGCTTGTACAAACCTCCTTTCCACTGACTCTGGTGAGACAGAGAACCTAAATCTTTTCGCTTCCTCCTGAAGCAGGCAGAGAACCTGACTCCTTTCGCTCCCTCCTGAAATAGGCAAAGAACCTTAATCAATTACTGAGGTAGACCTCTCTCAAACCTCCAAGTAATAATGGATGACTATAGGAGAAGATGACTCGAATCCTTCCTTGGAGAAACCTTTATGAAAACTCCTCATAAACTCCCCCTCACAAGATTCACTCTCTCTCTCTCTCTCTCTCTCTCTCTCTCTCTCTCTCTCTCTTTCTCTCTCTCTCTCTCTCTCTGTATGTCTCTCTCTCTCCCTTTCTCTCCCTTTCCTCTTAGCTCTCTCAAATTAGGATAGTAGCTAAAGATACAATCTTGGATAAATAAGAGGTCTTATATAGAAGGGCTTCAAGTTTGGCATTAATTACAACAAACCAACATTTATCATCCAGGATGATTGATGAATCATCATGTACGATCAGTACAAATTAAGTTCAATTAGCCAGGATGATTTGGGAGAGTCTAGATGATTAAAGTACTTATTTGTTCTGATCGCCTAGGATGATAGGACATCATCATATACGATTTGTTCAAAATTATTGAGTATTATCCAAAACATTGCCCTGATTATTTGTCTAGATGATGGAAAAATAAATTGATCTTCTAAGACACTTTCACGATCGTCTTGGCCGATTAGTTCAAAAAGTCAACTATCTTCCAGAACATTGCCCTAATTACATGTCTGGACAATGAAAAATAACTAATCATCTAGAATGAATTTGGATCATCCCAGACAATTAGTACAAATCAATACACATCAACTAGAACATTATTCTGGTCATCCAGGAAAAAACTAAGGTTAGTTTAATTTATCATCTCAGACGATCCTGTGATCATCAAGAATGATCCTACGATCATCCATAACAATATGATAGAGTAATCAAACCTTAATCACTTTCGTTAATTACCAAACTAATTTAGGAAAAATTGTAACGCGTCAGCAAGGATGATTTTTTGGATGATGTCCAAATATAAAACAGGCCTAAAAGAGTTGGCAGCTGATTCTTTCTGATTTAAGCATATCGTTCAGGACAATACTAATATCGTCCAAGATAATTTGCTTAATAGCAGCTACCTTAACTAGGATGCCATAATTAGGGTTTTTTTTAACTGGCTATTCATAGTAATTTGGGATTGTTCCAGATGATGTGATCAAAAACAAAAAAACTCTAAAAATAGATAGACTTTTTCCCAAAGTATGTGTGTGCAAGGTTACTTAGCTTTAAGACCCACATTATTATAAGTGACTCAAGAAAAGGTAAAAAATGTTTAATAAATATTTATAGACTGACTCAGCACTAATCTACCCATTCTTAAGCTGGCTTGATTTGTAATTGACCTTGCGGACCTTAAATGTTAGTAGGCAAGGCAGTCATAGAAAAATAGAAGTGTCAAAAATGTTTACTATTACAAAAATTATAATTCTTGAATCCAAATTCGCAATAAGCCACTCATCAGAAGATTAATGTTTCAGATCCTATGCATGCCTACAGAATGAACTGTTAAACCCTAGAATGAGATTAACAACTCATTCTCTCAATTCAGCTAATTAAATTTAATAAACTTTTAACCAGAGATTGCACTAATGAAGAATATTAGTGGGGAGATAATTACATAGATTTAATTGAACTAAAGAACCCTAAGCGCCCTAGCCTAGGGTTAGGTTTTTACTTCAACCTTTGAGCTTGTTGATTATCCACGTATGTTTTCCCTGTTGAAACCACGGTTTGATAAGATGTAGATTGGGGGATCTAGACCTTAGTTTGACCTAGTGCTTGAATGGCTTGAAGATTGCTACTGGTGAGTTTTTGGTGGTCGAATTCAGCTTTGGAAATTAAGATTACATGTTTTTGAGCTCAAACAAAAGTAGAGAGGGGCTAGAAGAAGTCTAGATGGCAAGAGAATGCTAGGTCAAGGAATGAAGTGCAAATGAAGATTTCACCCTATTCAAATATCACCTGGGCAAATAAATGACTGGGATGTCTTGAGTGCACTCCTTGATGGGTTCCAAGTTTCCAAGGGAGTTGTTGGGAGTAGGATGCAAAAAAAATACAAGTACGCCTATGTGGAAAGGTGCTCTTGTCATTAGCTGCACATAGAAAGATTAAGAGCCAATTTATCTTTATCAAAGGACTATGATAGGTCCTAAAAAGGTTTAAGAGGTTGATTAAATATATGGAGTGATGTGGATTAGAGTGAGTTAGCTTAAATGGGAGATTTACCATGTTTAATCCATTTAAATGCTTGGTTTGACTGATTGACCAATCAATAACTAGGTGGACTGCTGAGGTGGCAGTGAGAGGGATTTTGAAGAGCTGCTTGGGTTAGAGAGAGTCCAAGGTTTAAGGATTGAAATTTAAATGTTTAGAAAGAGGTTTGAGATGGTTTGACTAAGCCTAAATGAGTTTACTTGGTCAAGCCAACTAGAGTTCTACCCAAAGAAGACTTGGAAATATTTGAGCCATAATTTGAAGTAGACTTAAGGCTTGTTGATATAGAGATAGCTTGAAATAACTATATGGGTTGGATTAAAGAACAAGTTTGAATAGATTTCATAGTTTGACCAAGTCAAATCAAGGGTCATTTGATTTAAAATGAATTTGAACATGTTTAGGACATCTTTTAGAATGGGTTTGATTCTAAATGTTGGTCACCATGCTTGAAATGTTAATAATATTTATAACATTGAAAATAATATTAAATAATAAATTAATTTTAACATTTTTTTTTAATCGATAACAATGGTAATTGAAATTGATGTGAGAAGTAATGAATGTAATGTGTTGATTTATTTCTATTAAAACAAAAAAGAGCCTTCAAACCATTAAACTCTTCTCTTATATTGCTAGCACCATCATAACTTTGAAAATGCATTCTAGAAATGCTCAATCCATATGTTGGAAGGAGTTGTTCAATAGAAATTTTGAGACTTCTTATTATAGTATCTAGAATATTTGCAATGCCCAAAAAAGCTCAATTATCTAACCCTTTTTGTTAACAAATCACGCTATTGTTATCATTTTTTTCTTTGTATACTTGTCACGTGATTCATCATGTTAATTTGAGAAGAAACTATCACCAATCTCCTCAATTATGAAGTTGGTAATTTTGTTTGATGTTCTCTTATATTAGCTTTCTGAATTTTGGGCACAATTAATTTTAAAATTTTAGGGGCACTCTTCAGTACCACGTCTTTTATGTCTTTATTATGTTCAACTAGTAGCTACACTAATTCAAGAAAACTATAATGAATTTTTTTATTTAGAAGACTCATCATGTCCACGAAAACCAATCCCTATCTTAAAAGAAACCTTATGCAGTAAACAAAAGTATTCAATAGCTGATATATAATTGTATCTTAATCTGATTTCTTTTGGAAGATAAAACCAATATGCTCAAAGTCAGGGATGTGAGGTTGAAATGGCCCTTTTTGAAAATATGCCTTACACTTCATGTCGAATGTTAGGATTAAACTCAATAATAGAATTTCGTAGCCCTGGATCTGATAGAAGATTTTCTAAATTTACTTCAATATTTTTTGGCAAATCTATCTCTACTAAAATGTGTTTTACATTTTGCTCTTCATCTTTTTAGCTATTATCATCTATAGGTTTTGATGTATTTGATTTCAATGACCTATTAAAATATCTCTCCATAGACATTCAAACCTATAAATTTAGAAAAGGAGCAGCAAAATTACATGCACAAATTAGCAACAACGCTGATAGGAGAAGCGTCAATCATGAACGAACAAATGTCTAGCGTTGAGCATTGCTAGTTACAAGAGGAAATAGAAATTAAGAAGTCAAGGGGAGCAGATGAATCGTGATAGCAGAGAAACCTTTTTTTAAATTAGACAAAGCTTGAATAAACTAGTAGCATCGAACAAGTTGCCAGTTATGAGAGAAAATAGAAATTAAAACATCGAGGGGAGGAAGACGAATCGTGACAAAGAACCTTTTTTTTTTTTGGAAATTCGAAGAAGCTCGACGGGAGAGCGAGCGAGGAGTCTATTTTGGAAGAAATGATTAAAAATAACTTGAGAATAATTAGAGAGTAGAGACTATAAAATGAATTTTAATGAACTGCGAACCAGACAAGAGAAGCACGTACGAGGAGTCGAGCAGGATGAAGCGCGAAAGAGAATCCGAGACGAGCATTAGAAATGAAATAATTTGAGACGAATCGTGAATCAACCATGAAGCGGAGTAAGAAAAGCGCAAAAAATCGTGGAGCGGAGTCGAGCTGGTGTAAGTGTTGAGCAACAGGAGTGGAGAAGCTGTTGGTGGAATTCTTGAAAACGGGTTTTAAAAGACGTAATCTTAATTGGGAAATGTAATATTGAATCTAAAGCCTCAAAATCGAAAATCTAGTTATAAATAATATATTGCATTTTAAGGCAAAAATATTGTTTGCTACGGGTTCAGATGATAAAACTGAAAATTGTCATCGTGATTATAGTAGTTGAATTCAAATAAGAATCGCATATTGATACATCGTCCAAAAATTATCTTGATCGGGCACGAATCTCGAAGCAAAATCAAGTTGGAAACTTCCAAAATTAAAATCATGAGCATCCGATCTCTGATTTCAGCAAACTTATAGCTGAACTGAGCGTCTCGGAAATACGAATCCAACGACACCAAATTCGACCCAATCTGAGCCCAAATTGGTCCAAATCAAGGACCCGAAGCGATGTTGGAAGGTTCAAACCACAATTTGGATTACCAAACGGTTTCTAAACATAACGAGCTTATACTCAAATCGAGCGGCTAAACGATTCAAATCCAACGAGCCCAAGATCTCTGAATTCTGACATCACTAAGACATTCAAATGTCCATCAAACGGTTCATGATCAAGGGATTCAAGATCGGCCGTCCATCCAACCACTCCCAACTTACCCTTGATCCTCCATCTATTTGCAGGACATATCATTCCCAAAATCTATAAATAGAGCTCCCTCTCCTCTTGAAAAAGGACCCCTGAGCCTAAGGAAAAGAAGAGAGAGATCGGAGATCGCTCTTACTTCCTAGCCTCATCGACCACCGCCAGAGTTTCGCCGGACCACCGCCGGTCCACTGCCAGAGTTCCGACGAATCACCACTGCTCCACCAACACTGGACGTCCGACGGACTACCGCCTAATGCCGTTGCTCCGCCGGACCACCACCTGACGCCCTGTGCTCCGCCGGACCACCGCCTAACGCAGTTGCTCTGCCAGACTACCACCTGACGCCCTGTGCTCCACCGGACCACCGCCTAACGTCGTTACTCCGCTGGACCACCACCTGACGCCCTGTGCTCCGCCGGACCACCGCCTCACGCTCTGTGCTCCGCCGAACCATCGCCTAACGCCGTTGCTCCACCGAATCGCTATCTGATGCTCTGTGCTCCACCGAACCACCGCCTAACGCCGTTGCTCCGCCAAATCACCACCTGAAGCCCTGTGCTCTGCCGAACCACCGCCTAACATCGTTGCTCCACCGAACCACCACCTGACGCCCTCCACTCCGCTGGACCACCGCCTAACGTTGTTGCTCCGCTGGACGACCACTTGAGGTCTTCAGTTTTGTCAGACCTCCGTTAGAAGCCCTCACCTTCGTCAGACCTCTATCTGAGGCCCTCATCCTCGCTAGGTCATCATCTAAGGCCCGGATATCTGTTACACCATCCTCTAAGGCCCGAAACTCTGTCAGATCATCTCCTGTCACCGGGAATTATTTTGTACAATTGCTACTTGTAATGTGATCGTCCTCAGAGACGAGTCAGCCCATTGTATCCAACTCAAGTTCTAGTGAAATCTTTTCAACAGTGCTAGGCCCCATGGTTTTTTCTCTTTCAAGGGTTTTCCAAGTAAAAATTCTTGTGTGAGCTGGATATCAGTATAACGCTAAGACGAACGATTAAAACTCTATCACCGCGTATATTCTAGCCCGCAACAGTTGGGCGCCATCTGTGGGAAATGTTAATCCTACTATCCTAAAGCATCACTGCCATGGCCAACAGGCGTAGTAATCGCAACCTAGGAGCCTCCCGCTCTAATTCACATTAATCTCAGAATCAGTCCCTGAATCAAGGACCCAGGCATTTGCCTCTTTTTACCCCGATGGTGGAAACCCTGCCGAAGAAGCGACTTCTAGACCATCCCTAGAAGATCGTATCAGCAAGATGGAGGACTCACAGAATGAGATTCTCCCACTCTTACGAAAGACTCGAGGACCAGCACTAGCACCCCAAGAAGATATTCTTCTCCCTAGAGACCCGCCAAAGTTCGAAGATGTTCTTCATGTCGCAGTTCTTATTCCTCCTCCAAGGATGTGCCCTCCAACACATCCAGAGAATGAGTTTGCAGACACAGCAAGCTCTACCCATCCTTCGTGGATAGGCCGCCAGCATCACATTCCACCGGATGTCCCCGAGGACTTAGCTCGACGACACATCACCGAACTCCCCCGTAATGCCCTACGACATAAATTATGAAGACTAGTCCGAGAAGAGTTTCCCGTTGGATATATAAGACAATCTCTTTGTCAGAGATATTTTTAGGAGTCATCACCCCTAACTGAAGCCATCCTTCAACACCCCATTCCGACAAGGTTCAAACTACCGAACATCGATTCATACGAAGGGACATCTGACCCGTACAAACATATCGATCACTATAGGACCACAATGCACATCCAATAAGCCTCTGACACACTTTTATGCCAAGTCTTCCCAGCTACCCTGAAAGGGAAAGCTCAAACATGGTTTTATTCACTCCCCACTGGATCCATTCCGATGTTCGTCAAATTAGCCAAAGTATTTGTCGAACAATTTATTGCCAATCGAAGGATGGTCAAAGACTCTTCCCAGCTCTCAGGAATTTGCTAGAACGAAAATGAGTCCCTCAAGGAGTACTTTCAAAGATTTTCTACTCATGCCCGACAAATTCCAAGAGTTGACCCTGAGTTACTTAAAGGCGTATTCCTCGAAGGGCTTCAACCTGACCCCTTCTACTTAACGCTCATGCAAGATACAGTCCATTCAAATACGGATCTGATCCATCGTGTAGAAGCTCAAATCTCTGCCGACAAAGCTATTAATGCTCATAGGAAGCACTTTGAACAAATAACTGGGAAATGTCAAAGTACACCAGGAATGGAGAATCCGTCCTCACAGTGAAAGAAGCAAGGGAACTATAATCTTCCATCTCGACCCTCACAGCCGCGATGAGAGTCTCGCCAAGAGGAGTACATACCGCTTAATGTGTCCCGAGAAAATGTGTTGATAGCCATCCGAGACCAGGAAAGCGTAAAGTGGCCACATCCTTTGAAGCCCAACATCGAAAACGAAGAGCAATATTGCTACTTCCACTAGTGCCGTGGGCATACTACCGAGGCATGCAGTCAGCTAAAGGAAGAAATTGAAAGACTGATCCGACAAGGATATCTCCGATAATTTATCATGAAAATCCACCAACACGAGATGAGGATACTCTGACTGGGGGTAGAATCAACAACAAAGATAGTCGACTAACAATCGACAAATAGTTGGTGAATTTGTAACTATTGTCGAGCGGCCTATAATGTTGAATTGCGGCCACCAAAGAATCTACATCAAAGAAGTCTCATGCCGATCATTCCATTGCTTTCGATGATTCTGAATTAGAAGGAATAAATACCCCTCATCAATACCCACTCGTAATAAGTACAGGGATCGATGACCCGTGCTATAAAGTCAAAAGAATCTTGATCGACAATGGGAACTCCGTAGATATCCTATTATACTCCACATTTCTTAACATGGGGTTCGCTCGAGAGAAGCTCCAACCCGCTGCAGGTCTGCTATATGGATTTGATAATCGACCTGTATGAGTGGAAGGTATGATAAGCCTTCCTGTTGTGCTGGGAGAATTCCCCCGACAAGCCACACACTCCATCCAGTTTATTATCGTGAAGTTAGAGTCAGCATACAATACTATCTTTGGAAGGCCATTGCAGTCAATCTTTGGGATCGTTGCTTCGATCCCACATTTCAAACTGAAATTTCTCACCCCATCAGGCACTGGCATAGTACGAGGGGATCAACAAGAAGCACAATCATACTTTCTTCGACAGGCTCAACCATGCCCATCAATTACCTTAAGCATCGAAGACTTTGATATACGAAATGAGGAAATTCCTCAAAATGGCTCCCCCGTCGATGATCTTGCTTGTATCTCCCTATCTGATAAACATCCTTCAAAGACAATAGAGATCGGATCATTACTCTTAGAGGAAGTGAAGAAAAAATATGTGGAATTATTACGAAGAAATCAAGATATCTTTTCCTGGAATTCGACAGACATGCCTGAAATCAACCATGAAGTAATTGTAAACTCCCTCAATGCAAACCCAACGTACAAGTCGGTTATTTAGAAAAAGCAAAGTTTTGCACTAGAGCACCAACAAGCCATCGAGAAAGAAGTCGATAAGATCCTAGAGGCTGGATTGATACGAGAAGTGCACTATCCCACCTGGCTGACAAATGTGGGGATGGTAAATAAGACTAATGGAGCTTGGAGGATGTGTGTAGATTACACAGACCTCAATAAGGCCTGTCCGAAAGACTATTTTCTGCTCCCTCGTATCGACCAACTTGTTGATGCCACGTCTGGAGATCAAATGTTGAGCTTCATAGATGCCTACTTAGGCTGCAATCAAATAAGAATGAATCCCATAGACAATAGGGCAATTTCCTTTCAAATAGATAGATGATTGTACTTCTACCAGGTTATGCCCTTCGGATTGAAGAATGCAGGATCCACATATCACCGCCTCATGAAGAAGGTGTTTAAAGACCTTATAGGGCATACGATTGAGGCTTATGTAGACGATATGCTGGTAAAAAGTATTAAAAAATCTCAGCATATTTCTGATTTGGAGTAATGTTTATGTCTCCTTCGATCTTACAACATGCGCCTCAACCCCTTCAAATGTGTATTTGGAATGACCTAAGGAAATTTTTTGGGTTTTATGGTTATCCATCGATGTATTGAGGCCAATACTGAGAAGGTCAAGGCTCTAAGGGACATGGTGCCTCCCAGAAACATCAAAGAAGTCCAGAGATTAAATGGAATGATTGCAGCACTCTCTCGCTTCTTAGCTCACTTAGGAGATAGATATCTACCCTTCTTTAAAATCCTTAGAGGTGCTCGTAGCTCAGGATTTCAATGGACTGATGAATGCTAGGAGACATTCGAGCAGCTTAGAAGCTATCTAGCCTCACATTCGCTACTCTCAAAACCAGTTTCGGGAGAAAGATTATATTTGTACTTGGTTGTTTCCACCCAGGCAATCAGTTCAGTCTTGGGTTGAGAGGAGAATTCTATATAACGTCCTATATATTATGTCAATAAGATCTTATTTGAAATAGAAGGACTTTATCCCCCAGCAGATAAGACAACTTTGGCATTAGTATACTTAGCCAGAAAATTATGCCCTTATTTTAAAGACCATACAATCAGAGTCAACATGAATTTGCCACTAAGAAACATTTTGCGAAAGCTAGAAGCCTCTGGCCGACTCATCAAGTGGTCTATAGAGCTGGGAGAATTCGACATTCACTATCTGCCTAGACCTGATATCAAATCTCAAGCACTTGCAGATTTTGTGGTAGAATGCACCATCTCGATATTTGACGATCAACCGAGTGCTTCTCCCTCTCTCCCGGGCTGGACGTTGTATATTGATGGAGCCTCTGGAGTTTTTGGCGCTAGGGCAGGAGTTATGCTAATATCTCTATGGCAAGTTGCTCTTGAATACAGACTCCGATTCAAATTCCCTGCAACAAATAATATAACAGAATATGAAACTCTTGTTGCCGGATTGAGACTGGCAATCGACTGTGAAGTGCAAAATTTGGTGATCTACACTGATTCACAATTAATTGCCTCATAGGTGGAGGGAGAGTTTGACATCCACAACCCTCAACTGGCCCTATATTGCGACATAGTAAAGACGCTCTTAGCTAGTATAAACAAATATGAGATCGTCCATATTTTATAAGGGCAAAATGCACGAGCAGACGCCCTATCCAAACTAGCTACCTCCACAACCAGTGACACTTTCAAAAGAAATTATATCGAAGAAATTCACTTCCCTAGTATTCCAGGCCCATGGATGATACAATCAATCAACGAGTCAAGGGAGACATCCTGGATCGATCCCATTCTAGCTTTATTATAAGGTGTTCTTCTTGAAGACCTAATGGTAGCAACACGACTTCGAAGGCAGACAACTAACTTTACTATTATCAATGGAGAATTATATAAATGAGCCTTCTCGGGAACCTATATCAAGTGTCTTCCTCCTTCAGAGTCAAATTATGCACTATGAGAAGTACATTCAGGCATTTGCGGAGAACACATGGGTGGAAGAGCGTTAGCCTAAAAAGTCCTAAGATAGGGATTTTATTGGCCAACGATGAAGCAGGACGTGCTAGAGCTCATGCAAAAATGTAAAAGTTATCCAGTTACATGCCTAACTCACCCATCTACCTGTCATAGAGATCTCAACATTACAGAGTCCCTGGCCTTTCGCTCAATGGGGGATTGACATAGTAGTAACCTTTCTTAAAACCACGGGATAGCGAAAGTTCATCATCTTGGCTATAGAATATTTCACAAAGTGGGTAGAAGCAGAACCTCTGGCAAAGATCACTGAAGCAAATGTCAAACAGTTCCTATGGAAAAACATACTATATCATTTTGGCATTCAAGCGAAAGTTATCACTGATAACGGAACACAGTTCACCGGAAGGGATTTCACAACATTTTATAAAGATCTCTACATTCAACTAGTGCACACGGCTATGGCCCATCCTCAAACAAATGGACAAACAGAGGTCACTAATCAAACTATTCTTAGGGAATTAAAAATACGGATGGATAAGGCTGGGGGGTAATGGGATAACGAGCTCCCAAATGTCCTTTGGGCCTATTATACCATGGCAATAACTCCAACAAAAGAAACCCTATAAATCCTCTACTTTGGCATGGAGGATTGGAGTCCCAAGTCATAGAGTTCAAACTTTTGACTTCAATGTCAACGACAAAAAGCTCAAGCACAGCCTAGACCTCCTTCCAGAAGAAAGAGACTACGCGATGCTTAAGGTTGCTGCCTATCACCAGAGAGTTGCCCGGCACTATAACCGAATAATGAAACCACGGCGTATATCGATTGAAGATCTTGTTCTACGCAGCATCGATGCACCAGGAAAAGGCCCTCAACGCAATAAACTCTCCCCCCTCTGGGAGGGTCCATACTTGGTAGCAGCTATGGTGAAGCCTGGTTCTTTCAAATTGAAGGATGCTGAAGGAAAGATGCTTCCTCAGACCTGGAATGTTGACAATCTCTGCAAGTACTATAAGTAAACCATAATAATACTACTTGTTTTAATGTTATGTCTTCAGTATTATATGTTTTCTATCTTCATTAGTGCGCATCAATTGACTCTTGTTTATGGTGTTTGTAACTTCTTCAGCCCTATGTTATCTTAGGGAAGTATGTCTTTGTTTGATATAGTAAAACTATATTCCTTCATTAAGTTAAATTATTGTCTTCTTCAAATAAAATCAGATTGATAGATTCACGCAGGCTGTGAGCTTCAATCTTGAAAACACTTGATTTGAGAAGTACGCAATCTTTATTGCATCTCAATCGCAAGGTAATCACTCCCAAGGAGATCCAATCCGACCTCTTCCACACAGGTTATTGTCATCGAGCAGTGCTCTGACATACGACCTCAGATAGGTCCTATATCCTTTGTGGATTCTCTCGTCCTCTTCCACACAGGTTAACGTTATCGTGTAGTGCTTTGACATACAACCTCGGATAGGTCTTGCATCTTTGGTGGATTATCTTGACCTCTTCCACACAGGTTAACGCCGTTGAAAAAATTCTTGGCAAACAATCTCGGATAGGTCATACATCATTGCTGGATTCTCTTGACCTCTTCCACACAGGTTAACATCATCGAGCAGAGCTCTGACATACAACCTCGGATTGGTCTTACATTATTGGTGGATTCTCTCGATCTCTTCCACACAGGTTAATGTTATCGAGCAAGGATTTGACAAAACAACATCGGATAGGTCTTATATCCTTAGAGGATTCTTCTAACATCATCCACACAAGTTGGAGCGCATTTATTAAAAGCCTAAAATAAGTCAAGTGCCTTAAACGAGCATAAAGAAAAATTTCACTCGAGCTGAAATAAAACACTAAAAAAAATTTCACTAATAAATGCATCAATAATCCACTACTAAATCAAAGAAGATATCGCATATCAACATAAACACCTAATACAAATAAAAAAGCACTAAGAAAGACAAAGTAGTAAAGTTGACAAATATCTACTCTATCTCCACTATCTCATCATCAGCCTCCAAGGCAAAGGCCTTATGCAACTCTCTCTCTATCTCGTCTCCATCAGAGTCTGGGGGAAAGTCATATGAGGCCTAGCTAGGTGTCAGCCCCTCAACCTTAACTTCAGTCTTCTGCTACATTAGACAAACCCCATTCAAGAAGCATCGAATGAATTCTTCTTCAATACACTGCTTCACTAAAGCCTTCACCTCTACTTCATAAATGTGATCATGGGCCTTCTGGACATGATCTTGGAAGACGATCTTGAAGGCTATAGACTTCTTAAAATCTTTGATAACTCTCAAAGATTCAAGGCTGGTCAAAATGACCTCCTTCTCAGCAATAAGAGTATGGGACCTCTTATTCTTAGCTTCAAGCACTGTTATCTTCTTTGTGGAGGTTTTTTGATCTTTCGAGAGCTGGGTGATCATCAATTATGCCTCCACCAGGTCAATCTGAAGTCGATCTTTCTGATGATTTTGAAGAGAAGCCAAGTGCATCATATTTATCAGCTCAGTCCTGCACTCATACAGTTTTTCCTCCACCACCTTTACCTTTTTGGCCTTCAGATCATTCTTCCGTTTGAACTTCCTGTTAAGGTACTTGACCTTCATAAATTTGTTATTCCAATGGTTCAAAGCCTCAGTAAGTTCGACCTCCAGCTCCGACATCGCGACAACTAAGATAAGAAAGAAAAATACATTAAAAGTCGTCCTAGAAGAAAATGAAAGAAAAAGCTTCAGGAAAATGCTGCATACCATGTCACCAGCTTTGTGACATCCAAGGCACTGGTGGCTTAACCTCTACTTTCGTCTTCTCCTAATGGTGGTGCCTTGCTCATCGCAACCCCATCCAACTTTTTCTTCTTCAACAAAGCCTGGGGGTCTTCATCTCTCTCCTGTCTCTTAGTGGCCGCCTTTGGAACTGCGGTAGGAAGCTCGGGAATCTTAGAAGTCGATTTTAGCATCCTTGCATCTAATCTCCCGGCATAGGCTGACATCCTGACCCTGAACATGAACTCTTCTTTTATATATTTATTCAAATAACAAACCTCTTATAGAAGATGCTCGATGTCAGGGACCTTGAGATTCCTCTTTATATCTTCCTCTCCGACATGCAAAGGGACAGGCAAGTCCCTCAACTTCCCCGACTTATCTTTTAGGCCCCAATCATTTTTCACGAAGAAAAATACATTGACCCAACTCTTTGCAGGATCCAGGGTACGCATGTCCAACCGTTTGGATCTGAAAGTAAAACGATCATGTATGTCACTGGTAAATCAGCCCATCCGGGAAAGACGCTCAGGTGTCAGAACAGCCCCTCGATCCCTGAAAAGTGCAATCAGCCCAATCGTCACCGATATGCCTCTGTACGTAAATTGGGATAGAGACATCCCATAATGCATCAAAATCTTGATCAGCTCAGCAGGAGGTGGAAAGCGGAGCCCTGATTGCAAATGGGTCTCACAGATGGTCAAGTACCCGGGAGGTGGAATGCTAGCCCTATCAGACCTCCTAGAGGCCACTGCCACCACGTCATTTGGGAGGTGAAACTTCTTGGGAAGGATAATTAAAGAATCACTAGTGACAGTGGATGCCAGATCATCTGCCCTCGCTCCTTTGTCAGGCCTCCGCCCACCGTTAGGCGGGACGACAAGATTTTCCTAACTACGGAATCTCTCGAAGGAAAGTGGTCGCCCGACATTACTCCAGTATAGGGAGGGGCCATACTGTTGGACAATGGATACCAATTTTCCAAGGGAGAGAAAAAGCCTCCCATATAGCAAGAACGCCGAAGTGAAAGAAAGAAAACTCTTTCTTGTAAAGAGGGGCCCTACTGTTGGACAATGGATACCAATTGTCTAAGGGCAGAGGAAGGCCTCTAATGAGAGAAGAGATGAGGAGAAGAAGGTGCAAGAATTAAAGTCATAGTGGGTCTATTTATAGGGGAGTTAGGGGCATTTTAGTCCTTTTTTTAAAGAAAATTTTCATGTGCCACATCATCAGCCACGTCTGCGCCACATCATCGATCCATCCTGCCTATGAGCGCCATGTCACCAATCTATCATATGTGTTAATGCCACATCATCGATCCATCCTGTGTGGCACTGTCACATCATCCACAATCTTGCATGTCATGGCAAACTCATCCATAATCTAACAGATCATGGGTGACACATCAGCCACAATCTACGTGTTGTGGCCATGTCACCCACGATCCTACATATCGTGGCCATGTCAGCCACGAACCCATAGGTCATGGGTGCCACATCAACCTCGATCTGTGTCATGGCCATATCAGCCACGACCCAACAGGTTATAGGTGCCACGTCATCGATCTGTCTTGTGTGGCATTGCCACGTCATCAATCCGTCCTGTGTGGCACTGCCACATCATCGATCCACCACGTCATTGATCCATCCTATATTGTGCGGGCATGTCATCAATCCATCATGTGTGGCATTGCCATACCATCACCGCATCCTACATGTCACTGCCACATCAACGCCATAAAAATCCCTGCCTTTAACAGGATTTTAATCCAAGACCTCGGGTATGGATGACAAAAGTTCTACCACACATCCAACAAGGTATAATTGATATAGGTATATCTTTTTTTTTTAAATTATAATTTACAAAATGTATTTTGGCTCAAAGTTAAGTCCGAAAACGATCAAATTATATGTTTTTATGGTCCCTGGAACCATTTTTCGACGTTCCGGACTCAAATTTGGCACTTTTAAAGTGATTCGGGACCTCTAAGCCCATGATTGAACTACATTCGAGTTTCAAATCACATAAAAAAATTTCCACCAGCTACAATGCTTATTTTTGGACTCCTGGAACTTCGATGTCCGAAAATAGGGGGGCAACTAATACATCGTCCAAAACTTATCTTGATCGGGCACGAATCTCGAAGCAAAATCAAGTTGGAAACTTTTAAAATTCAAATCAGGAGCATCCAATCTCTGATTTCAGCAAACTTATAGTCAAACTGAGCGTCTCATAATTACGAATCCAACGAGACCAAATTCGACCCAATCCAAGCCCAAATCGGTCCAAATCAAGGATTTGAATTGCTGTTGGAAGGTTCAAACTGCAATTTAGATTACCAAACAATGATCCTAAAGGGGCTGTTCGTTGTGGGATACTTCGTCAGACCACAGCCTAATATCGTTGCTCTGCCAGATCACCACTTGAGGCCTTCAATTTTTCAGACCATCGTTAGAAGCCCTCACCTTCGTTAGACCTCTACCCAAGGTCCTCATCTTTGCCAGGTCATCATTTAAGGCCTGGATTTCTGTCAGACCATCCTCTGAGGCCCAAAGCTCTGTCAGATCATCTCCTTACACCCAGATTTCTATTGTACAATTTCTACTTATAATCTGATCATCCTTAGAGATGAGTCAGCCCATTATAACTAACTCAAGTTCTAGTGAAATCTTTTCAACTAGGTTAGGCCCTGTGGTTTTTCCACTTTTAAGGGTTTTCCACGTAAAAATTATTATGTTCTCTATGTGTGAGCTGGATATCCGTGTAACGCTAAGACGAACGATTAAAACTCTATCGCCGCGTATATTTTAGCCCACAACACATATGATCCTGAAGGGTCGAAATGAGATTCTATTAATATTCAACCACTATAATCCGGATGGGAGATCATTAATTTCATAATCTATGTCACAATAAATGATGTATCTCTCCAAAGAGAGAAAATATAACTTATTAGTGATCGATAAAACATGATGATGATGATAGTTATCGACTTAATTTTTACAAAGAAGATTAGATTTGAATTTTAAAAATTTATTTTGAAAAAAGTAGATGTGGGTTCTAAATCTCCTACGAGTGCAAGCCCTCATAATTAATGACATCATAGAAAATCAAAATTTTCTACGAATACTCTTGATAAAAATAATGGCAAACTTTTGTTCAAAGATAATCTATGAATGATATTAAAAGAGGTGAATTTTGGAATTTTAAGTGGAATGGATCAAAATGGAACACTTATTAGCAGAGTCAAATAAAAAAGGGTAGGGGACACTTTAAAATTCTGGAATAATTCAGAAGTGTCTAAAGCTAGTTTAAGTGTTGGGCTTTAAGTTTTAGATTGGGAGAATGTTTAGTTTGAGTTGAGAATAGGCTTCAAATTTTGAAAAAGTCTTAAAATTAGAATTTTTTTAGAAGACTAGGCTTCTCAAAGTTCAGCACCTCATCCTCAAAGGTCGAATTATTTGAACTCTACCCGTAGATGTGGAAGTGTCTTAAAATAAAGAAAGAAGAATGCATCGATATACATATGGCCCTAGGGTGATCTCCGGCTTATTCCCTAGATTTGTTATCTTTATATTTTATTTAACTCCTAAAATTTTAAATTTTAATTATGAATAGAAGAATTTTTCACACCCTTATGAGTCACACTTATCCAAGCTAAATAAAAAAATGTCACACAATCGTCAAAAAATTAAGAAAAGCACGCAATCCTATATGCAATCAAGTCAACACATCAAATATAATCAAATTAATTATTAAATGTCCATATGAAAACTATCTTGCTTATTACAACCTAAAAATGCAAAAATTAAAGTGGTCGGGCACCACTAACTATAACCCAAATTCTAATAATAATATAGACACAAGTGACTTTGAGTGGGATACACTTTATCTTCAACTCCTCGTGTTGCGGATCTATAGCTTATGATTTTGATGATAGGAAACATTCTTTGTTCTCTACAACTACCTTATGTACTGACATTTCAGGTTCACACGATCGGACTGCAATTTGGAATCAGCTCAAGATTGGGTAGACTAGGTCTGAGTTAGTTTGTAATCTTTTTCCTTTCTTGAGTCTGTTATATTTTGTGTGGCATCTGATGATTTGTAACTTGGAAGATTTTCTGTTGTGCCCTAAAAGATTTCTATTTTTGGTAACATCGTTCGGGACGATATTTATATCGTCCTGGAT
>NW_021319178.1:19941398-19965139 GCF_001605985.2 Dendrobium catenatum
TTGGGCCAGTTCTATAGGGCTTAACATCCCTAACGAACTTTCACCTCGATCTTCTCCTCTTTGGACTCCTTGGATTATTTGTAGTTGTATACCCAAATGGAAAAGAGAAATCTTCCCTCGAGGGGAAGGTTACTCTTTTCACTTTAGGTATGAAAAATGATCCAAAATTAGGCTTCCAAATGGAAAAGGAATATTCCCTTAAGGGGTATCCCTTCCTCTTTGGATCTATGTATAAAAACTAAATTGTACACTTTCACAACTCAATACTTAATTAAATTACATTAATAAAAATTAAAATTCTAGACTCTTTAGTACGGTTATCCAAAGCATTTAAATATTAAAACACGTCCCAAGTACACTTGATTGTATTATTTTTTATTTGGGAGCTAAATAGTTGAAGCATTTATAGCAGTTATGTTTAGGGGTTATTTAACCCCCTTTATTTACCTATATGAGCGTGACCACCTGAAAAATTCAGTGAGCATCCAATTAGTTCCTAACTTAAGGGTAATCTACTCGCCAAACACATCATCAATCCATAGAGTAAAGTAAAAGTAAACAGACACACTAAGCAATTTTAACCATAACATGTAGTGAAATCTCAAAAACCCAGAACATAATAGAAAAGTAAACATTGGCCTAGCCTATATCTAGAATTATTTTTCTTAGAAAATCATCTAAAGTGTGTGTAGAAGGTCGTGTGGCTGGAGTAGATCCTAAACTGGGCTGTTCATTAGAGTTGTCTAATGTTTGAGTTTATTAAAGGCTGAAAGAGAATTTTTATGCTTGATTTAGATGTATTTTAATTGTTAAATAATTATTATATTTGTTGGACACTGAGGTTGTAAAGTTTATTTCATACTCCTTGGGGCTAAATTAATAGCCTCATAGGAATGGGTTACCTAGTAGCAATCAGGGTTGATTAACTTTATTTAGTTTGTTGGAAATTAAGAGTTGATTAATATTACATAATTCTATTAATTAATGATTTTAAAAGTTAGATTAATTTATATTTTCCATCAATAGGTTCATGGTGTTGTGTCATCAGGCTCGAGGAACCAAGCCTTACATCACGTAGCCTACAGCTCGGAGTAGTCCATCCTAAAAACCTTTTTGATGTAGTTGTATTAAGGATTTTAATTTGGTTAAATAATTAAAAGTGACTTAATTTTGATGTTTTACACTGCATTGAATTTAGTCGTGGTGTTGTGCCACTAGGCTCGAAGGACCATGCCTCTATAGGATACGTAGCTCAGTAACCTAGAGTAGTCCATCCAATAAACATCATCTCTGAAGTGGTCATTATGTATTAGCAAGTCGGTAAAGAGTTTTATTAATCAAATTAGAAGTTTTATGGAATTTTAATGAATTATTGAATTTTTTAGAATTATTTGAATTATTTTAATACATTAATTAAGGGTTTAAAATATGACTTTTTAAATTAAAGTTAATTTTAAAAGTTTAAGAATTAAAAAAAAATATAAGACCTTATGATGAGTAGTTAGACTGTTAGTTTGCTTAATTTTGAGTTTTTTTATAAAAAGTTATGATTTTTTAAAGTTTGGTGTATTTATTGAATTATTTAATTAGTTTAATTAAAGGTCTTTCATTGATTTGAATCAAAATGAACTCCAAACTTCTTGAAATCATCTTCAAAGATCAAGAATGATCTAAGGAGGGATTATCAAGTGTTTGAAAATATTTTGGAATTTTTAATTAAATAATGTAAGTAATTATAATTTTTTATTAGAAATTAAATTAAAGTTAAATTAGAAGTCCACTCTTGGGGGATTTTATTTTTCCTAGGTAGAGGATTAAGTTTTGGTCAGTTTGAGATATTATTTGCATTTTTTTGGATAATAATTGGATTTATTGTTATTTTTTTAATTGACCGGGTCCTTCACGAAATTTTGATATGTTTAATTTTTTAACCTAATGATCTCCAAATTCAATGAAATTTAAACCTATAAGAAAAATGTCACTAAGTTTACTGTACTTATGTTTTACCCCTATTGTGTGTGTATATAATCCCCTTGGAAAAATGTCACTAAGTTTTCTAGATATTTTCTTAATTATTTTTTCCTTGGTGCCTATACTATTCAACTAGGATTGAAATTTTGTGTAGCTAACCCTGGGACATATGCAATCACACCATAGAAAATAAGAAATCTAATTCTAAAGATCTAGGGATTTATGATTTTTCAAAGTTTTAGGTCCAAAATGGACCCATCACTTTGAAAATTCATATCACCAAAATCTATCAGGTATCATACCCTAGAAAAATCACAGAACCTGTCCAAGATACCCAAAAATCTTTCACCAAAATCTGAACCCTAATTTACCACTAGATTGTGAGAAATTTACAAAAAACCTAATTTCAAACAAATTGAAATATCGCGCAATAGTGTGCCCAAATTAACTCAATTTTAATTTTAGTAAATACTACATTAAATTACCTTTTCTAACTAGCCCAAAAAAGTTAAATTTGGTGGAAATTTTGATTTACTATGAATTTTTGAAGATTTTGGGCACTTTTAATTTTATTTTAATCCAATTTTGGTCAAATGAGGGCACTAACGGTGGTGGCGCATGATACGGCAACACGTGGCAAAGGGGACCCCCACCTAAACATGTCAGCGGTCCATCAGGACCACAAATCCAGTCGCAGAACAAACTGATGGCTGGGATGGAACCACGTAGGCGACCTTGACCGCGGGAGGACTGCACTTTATCTGTGGGGGAATACAGCGTGGTTTAGATTAGACGATCCAGATCCATCGAAATTCTGCAGTTCATTTTTTAATGGAAACTTCAAACACACATATCTCCTTAAATACTTTGAAAAAATATAACAAAATTTAAAACGTAGCTAGAGGGCAATGTAATCTTGCATTACCTGGAGTTTGGATGTTCCATGCATTGTAAAATTTCTACAGTTTCAAATTTGATTTCTACCTAAAAGTAAGGATATATTACAATCTACCTGATGAATTTTTGAGATGATAGACTCCTTTTGCTCCTGGTGATGGCCTCTATAAATTTGTTGAAGACTCCATATGATTGTGAAGGCTGGATTTGAAGTTGTTGAAAAGAAAAGATTCTCTCTCACTATAATGCCCTCTCCTTACTAGAATAGTGATTTGAGGCTTGGAAATTATTAGGAGAAGCTTGAGAAGGCCTTAGAAATTGTTGGAGAAGATGGTGTTTTGAGGGGTTGGAGGCTGGAGGAGAGTTACGGGAGAGTTAATAATGAAGAATGAATTCCTTAGGTCAAATTTTACCCTCCTTTACCATTAGATTTTTAAATGCATGTTTGAGATTTGATTTGGGGTGGTTTGGATGGGTAACAGTGTCCCATAAGTTATCCAAAAGAAAGACATAGGGTTGGTGGTGAGTGTGACCTCCCTTTGTCCATGAAAAGGGGACCACGCCTTTTCCCCTATTTGGATGAACCAAGCCAAAGCTTGGATTAAGGGGCTGGCTTAGGGTCTCTTAGGAGAGGAAAAAAGTCATATTAAATCTAGTTTGAGTTGGTTTTAGACTAAGCATAGATTGTCAAGGTGGTTTTGTGATGTGGTCATTGTTTGGTCTCATTTCAAAGGTTTGTTTTCCCATTGACTTGTTGACCAGTCAATGGTGACTAGCATATGCATGGAGGGAGTCAAGGGTGTTGTAGGAGTTAATCCTAAGGGGTTCGAAATCATGGGGTTAAAACTTTGAGCAAATACATGAGATGGGAGAGGGTTTTGACCTCTCCAAATGGATTGACCAAGTCAAACCTAGGAAGGATTGACTTAAAAGTCCTTGGACATGTTATGGGTGTCCAAATGAATGATTTTGAGGGGTTGATTGGGTTTGGAATGGATTCAAACGTTGAATTTGACCATAGGTTTAGTTAATGGTTAATTTGGTCAATTATGGTTTGACTTGGTTAATCTGGTCAAACCATGGGTCAAATTTGGGTCACAAGTTCAAATAAATGTTTTGAGACCAATGGAACTGGTTTCAAGCATTGGGTAGATCATTTGGGTTAAAATTTACATATAATGCCTTAAGGGGCATTTTGGTGAACCTTAGTTGACTTGGTCAACTAGGTCAAACAAAGACTTGAGTTTGGGTCCAATGGATTCCAAATGATATTTAGGAATCATTGGGATAGGTTTTAAGGATTGATGAGGAAGGCCAAGTTGGATTTTGGGAAAAATACTAAGAATCCCTTAAAGGGCATTTTTGGTCATTTTGATCTATTAGTAATAAATAACAAAATAAATTATATAATTTAAAACATCACTGTACACATCTAACACTGCCCTTGCCAAGTCCCAAGTCCTGGATGAGAAAAGTGGAGGGTTGCATTAAGTAGTCGAAAGTCAGCTTAAAACTTGTCGAATAATCATAACATGAATCCTTTAAAATATTGTGTTAATACTAGGGCGTCCCCTGGAAATGATGTGTTGTATGGCTTGAATACAGTGACAAGTGTGCGAGGGCCATTGCACTGGTGCCCATGTGCATTGATAAATAGGCAAGGGTTCGCATATCAAGGATAGATGTGGGCAAAGAAGCTAGTCCATGAAATTAAAATTAGGATAAGAACTTAGAATATAAGCTCCCTTACAAAAAAATTAATGAAATTAATAGATATTATGATTCATAGGAATATAAATATTTTGTGCACACAAGAAACTAAATGAGTTGGAGAGAAGTCTAAGGAAATTAATAATTTAGGATATAAACTATGGTATTTGGGTAAGAGTCATATTAGAAATGATTTAGGTGTGATTATATAAAATATTTTAAAGGATAATATTATAAAAATTAATAGATTTAAAGATAGAATTATAACTTTAAAGATTATTATTGATGCTAAGATTATTAATATTATAAGTACTTATGCTTCTTAAGAAAGTTTGGATATGGTTCAAAATTAAAATTTTAGAATTATTTAGAAGAATTAATATAAAATATACCTCTTGAAGAAAGAGTTTTTATTGGAGGAGATTTAAATGGACATGTTGGTAGAAAGGTAGCTGGTTTTAAAAACATCCATGGTGGTCATGGGTTTGAAAAGACAAAAGAAGGTGGTAAGACTATATTAGATTTTTCTTTAGCTTATGATTTCTTAATAGCTAATACCTTATCTAAGAAAAGAAATGAGCAACTTCTCACTTGTAACGTTGGATATAGTAAAATCCATATTGATTATTTTATTATAAGAAAATTTGACCGTTTAGATTACAAAGATAGTAAAGTTATTCCAAGTAAAAATTTATGTACCCAACATCGATTATTAATTTTGGACTTTAAGATAAAGGGGTAAAAAATAAAAAATAAAGTGAAATGATTTTTTAGAATTATATTGGGGCTTTTAAAGAATATTAACAAAATTATTTTTGAGAATAAAATTTTAGATTTTAAGATTATGTCTGTGCATGAGGATGCTAGTATTATATGGGGAAAAGTGGATTGTGATATTAAGAATATTGCAAAAGAGGTGCTTTGAGTTTCGATGGGAAAATCTCAAAATAGTAAAAATAGTTTGTGGTAGAATCCAAATGTGCAAGAAAAGATAAAAAATAAGAAGATTTTTTATAAGAATTAGTTTAGATATAAAATTTTTGATAATTGGGAAAGCTATAAAGATGCTCGTAAGGAATCTTAGAAAGCTATTTATGATGCAAAGAGCTTAGCTTTTAATGATCTATATAATAGATTAGATACTAAGGAGGGAGAAATATATATGAATAAGCTAGCCAAACAAAAGAGTTAGGAGTAGTAAAGATTTAGTTCAAGTGAATTGTATTAAGGATTAAGATCAAAAAGTATTTTTCTTGGAAGATGATATTCAGCAAAGGTGAATGAGTTATTTTGCTAAACTTTTTAATGAAGAATGTGAAAATACGACTGACTTTAGTGACTTTATCACCCTAAATGAAAATAAAGATTTTTGTTTTTTATGGGCATATAAGTAAAACTGAAGTTAGAGAGGCTTTAAAGAAAATGAAGTGTGGAAAAGCTATTGGACCTGATGATATTCCAATAGAGATGTTGAAATGCTTAGGAGAGAATGGAATTTATTGGCTTACTAAACGTTTTAATACTATTTTGAAGACTAAAAAGATGTTAGATTTGTGGAGAATGAGTATGTTAATTCCTATTTTCAAGAATAAAGGTGATGTACATAAGTGTGAGAATTATAGAGGAATTAAGATAATGTGTCATAATTTAAAACTATGGGAGCGACTTATGGAGCATAGGTTTCGGTGTGATACTAATGTTTCTCATAATCAATTTGGATTCATACCGGGTAGGTCTATTATGGAAGCCATACATTTATTTAGAGGGTTGACGGAGAAACATAGAGAGAATAAGTAAAATCTACATATGATATTTATTGATTTAGAGAAAGCATATGATAAAGTTCCAAGAGAAGTGTTATGGAGAGTTCTTGAAAAGAAAGAAGTTAATAATGTTTATATTCAAATCATTAATGATATGTATGCATGAGCTATTACTTGTGTTCAAACATAAGGTGGTTTCACCAAGTATTTTCCTATTTCGGTTGGATTACATCAAGTATCATCCTTAAGTCCATATCTTTTTTCCTTTAGTCATGGTTGTTCTCACTAGACATTTGCAAGAGGATGTACCTTGGTGTATGCTTTTAGCAGATGATATTCGTCTTATTGATAAGACTAGAGAAGGAGTTGAAGGTAAACTTGAATTATGGAGGTCAACTTTAGAGTCTAAAGGTTTTTTTCTTTAGTAGATCTAAAACTAAATATATTGAGTGTAATTTTAGTAGCAATAGACCTAGTGAGGGGTTGTGACTTTGGGTGATCAAGTCAGTAATAGGAGTACAAGTTTTAAATATCTTGGATCTATTATTCAGAGTGATGGTGAAATTGATGGGGATATTATCAACAGAATTCAAGTTGGATGGTTGAATTGGAGGAATGTGTCGGGCTTAATGTGCGATAGAAAAGCCCCCCTCAAACTTAAGGAAAAATTCTATAAGATGATGGTTAGACCCTGCAATGCTTTATAGTGCTGATTGTTAGCCATTAAAAGAGAAGCATATTACTAAGTTAAGTGTTGCAGAGATGAGGATGCTTAGGGGGATGAGTGGCTTAAACCTTAGAGAAAGGATACGAAATGAGCATAAACATGAAAATGTTTGAGTAGCTCCAGTGGAAGATAAGATTAGAGAGAGCAGCCTTAGATGGTTTAGTCACATTAAACGACCTTCTTATGACCTAGTTAGGAAAGTTGAGGTATTAGATTTGGCTTATGTTAAGAAAGGTAGATGTAGACCTAAAAAGACTTGGTCAAAAAATATTAGAAATGATCATTCTTTATTAGATTTAAATGAGAAGTTGACTTTTAACCGAACATAATGGAGAAAAAGGATTCATGTAACCAACCCTACGTAGTGGGACAAAGGCTTGATGTTGTTGTAATGTATACATCTATATTCATTTCAAAAAATTGTATACATTACTTAAAATCTATATAATCATATCATAACTATTTTATTATGAGTACAAAAGAAAAATAAAAAGAAATGAAACCTGAAAATTCTGACCATCCTCTCACTCCTGCTCCCCTACGCTGACTTGAAAACATTCAATCACATATAATGAGATTAAAAAGCCCAGGATGTCACCAAAACCTATAATTGAATTCAAAGTACGACAAATGAGCAATATGCATTTAAAAACTCAAATCATAACATTTATATTTATATGATCATTGAATTAGTATAGAAATAGTAAAACTCTCAAGCAATAATAGTAGAATATATAAACCGTAAAATACTATGGTACATAAGCTAATAAATTGGTAAACTAGTACGAGTGTCAAATCTATAAAGCAATCTTCATATGAGTATAAAAATTGTATAAAGCATCAAATAAAAACATCGATAAAGATAGTTGAAATAATGTCAATATAGTAAGAGTGTACACATACTATTCAGTTATTCTATATCAATATCAAATCAGTATTATATATATTCAGCACGTCACATGCTTATTGTATAGTGAATCAGTAGTATCAAATAGTATCAGTATCTATACTAATAATAACAACAATTTAGGGGCAGAAATAGTAGAATAATACAATAACATTAAATCCATGCAGTAACAATAAATACATATAATAATAAGAATAATGCCTCAAAAATATGTATTTCAGTAGTCACACTAAATAAATAAAAAGTGCTGGCTTTCATGGTGTTTTTTAGTGTTAATATCGGAGCTAGTAAATTGTTGGCTTAGTAAATAGAGTCGTCACTCTTTACCCGTCGACATAATAATAATCTCTCAATCAGTGTATCATGTGAATTAGTAGATGATAAAAACAAACCACTTTATTTAAACGAAAGCCCATCGGCCCACCATTCTATACAAGCTAATCATTCTCCAACCAACGGGTCAACCAGCCCTTACTTATTTGTTTCACACATGCACATGATTTTCACAGTACTATAAAAGTAATTGTGACAAGCTTTTACTCAAGCACATATCCACATCCATTTTTAATGCATTATAACAAATATTGCTTAATTGAGCTTAATTGATAAGATACCAAAATATCATAATGGTAGACAATAAAGAATCATATTAGAAAAAAATGCACATGTTTAAAAAAAATATTAAAATATTAGGAATTGTATAAAATGATATTTCAAGACTTTTTTTTGTACTATACACTTATTTTTAGACATCAAAATAATTTTTTCGGTAGACAAACTGTTGTATTTCCAAAATCTACTGGTGAAAAATTTAAAATAAATGATCAAAATGCTCATAATCATAATTTCTATAACATACAAAAAGTTACGTAGAGAATGTTTTGCAAATAAAAAGTTATGCGCATTTTTCTGTAATGGAAACACAAATTTAATTAAAAAAATTACCAAAATACAAAATCTTTCATATCAAAAGTAGGGTAAAAGTTCCTTATAGCAAGATGAGCAATTATTTCAACAAGCTCGAAGGACAAAAATTGCACCAAATACAAGAATTTCATTTCTCTCTCTTCTCTTTCTCTCTTAAAAATACTAAAATATTTTCTATTAGTTGAAAGCTTAAGGAGATAAAAATAGATTTTAATAAAATATATTAGTATTTTAATATATTTTCATATAAAATAATATTATCTTAATATAATTATTTAATTATTTAATTATTTAATTTTTAATATAAAATTCATAAGACTCAAAAATGCTCATAATCATTATCATTATAGCATACTCATAATCACGTGAATAAATTTTTGTCAATACAAAGTTATGCACATTTTTTTGTAACAGAAATACAAATTTGATCAGAAATATATCAAAAAAAAAAATCTTTGAAATCAGAAATAAGTTAAATGTTCCTTACAGCGAGACGAACAATGGCTTCACGGACAAAAATACCACCACAATCTCAAAATTCAAGAATTTTTTTCTCTCTTTTATCATTCTCTTAAATACACTAAAATCTTCTCTGTTTGGAGTTATAATGACCCCAACAAAATTAATAAAGTTAAAATATGAGCTAATACAATTTACCCACCATAAGAGAATGTTGTCCCCAATATTTTCCTTAAGGATTCGGGCATAAAATCGAGATAAGCCAAATCCGTATAATCAAAACACAAATTAAAATCAAATCAAAACTTATAAATAATATTAATGCCTTTAAAATATGCATTTTAATAGACATACTAAAAAAGTAAGAATTCTTAGCTATCATCACATTTTTTAGTGTTAGTAAACCGTTGGCTCAGTAAATAGAGTAGTCACTATTTTTTTCATCGGCACAATAATAATCTATTTATAATTCCAAATCATTGTATCACATGAATTAGTAGAGGATAACACCAAATCATTTTATTTAAATGAAAGCTCGTCGGCCCACTATCTTGAATAGGTCAATCAGTCTCCAACAAACTAGTAAACCAATCCTTATTCGTTTGTTTTACACACGTACATTATTATCACAATACTATAATAATAATAGCGACCACCTATTACTCAAGCACATATCCACATTCATTTTTAATGCATTTGAGCAAATAATGCTTAATTGAGCTTAATTAATAAGTTGCCAAAATATCATAATGGTAGGTAACCAAAAATCATATTAGACAAAAATGCACATCTTCAGAAAATTACCTAAATAATAAGAATTATCTAAAACAATGTTTTAAGACTTTTATTATACCACACTATTATTTTTTGACATAAAAATAAAATTTAGGTAAAAAATTTTTTGTTGTATTTTTAAAAACACCTGGTGAAAAAAATTAAATAAAGACTCAAAAATGCTCATAATCATTATCATTATAGCATATAAAAAGTTACGTGGATAAATTTTTGTCAATACAAAGTTATGCACATTTTTTTGTAACAGAAATACAAATTTGATCAGAAATATATCAAAAAAAAAAATCTTTGAAATCAGAAATAAGTTAAATGTTCCTTACAGCGAGACGAACAATGGCTTCACGGACAAAAATACCACCACAATCTCAAAATTCAAGAATTTTTTTCTCTCTTTTATCATTCTCTTAAATACACTAAAATCTTCTCTGTTTGGAGTTATAATGACCCCAACAAAATTAATAAAGTTAAAATATGAGCTAATACAATTTACCCACCATAAGAGAATGTTGTCCCCAATATTTTCCTTAAGGATTCGGGCATAAAATCGAGATAAGCCAAATCCGTATAATCAAAACACAAATTAAAATCAAATCAAAACTTATAAATAATATTAATGCCTTTAAAATATGCATTTTAATAGACATACTAAATAAGTAAAAATTCTTAGCTATCATCACATTTTTTAGTGTTAGTAAACCGTTGGCTCGGTAAATAGAGTAGTCACTATTTTTTCATCGGCACAATAATAATCTATTTATAATTCCAAATCATTGTATCACATGAATTAGTAGAGGATAACACCAAATCATTTTATTTAAAGGAAAGCCCGTCGGCCCACTATCTTGTATAGGTCAATCAGTCTCCAACAAACGAGTCAACAATCCTTATTCGTTTGTTTCACACACGCACATTATTATCACAATACTATAATAATAATAGCGACCACCTATTACTCAAGTACATATCCACATTCATTTTTAATGCATTTGAGCAAATAATGCTTAATTGAGCTTAATTAATAAGTTGCCAAAACATCATAATGGTAGGTAACCAAAAATCTTATTAGGCAAAAATGCACATCTTCAGAAAATTACCTAAATAATAAGAATTATCTAAAACAATATTTTAAGACTTTTATTATACCACACTATTATTTTTAGACATAAAAAAAAAATTTAGGTAAAAATTTTTTGTTGTATTTTTAAGAGCACCTGGTGAAAAAACTTAAATAAAGACTCAAAATGCTCATAATCATTATCATTATAGCTTATAAAAAGTTAAGTGGATAAAATTTTGTCAATACAAAGTTATGCGCATTTTTTTGTAACGGAAATACAAATTTGATCAGAAAAATATCAAAAAAAAAATCTTTGAAATAAAAAATAAGTTAAATGTTCCTTACAGCGAGACGAACAATGGCTCCACGGACAAAAATCCCACCACAATCTCAAAATTCAAGAATTTTTTCTCTCTTTTATCATTCTCTTAAATAAACTAAAATCTATGGAATCTCTTGCAAAGAGCTGTGAGTTTCAAGAACTCATCTAAGGAAGAAGATAAACAGTAAATGAAATATTATTTTGTATTTGCTTAATCTGTCTCAGTTACAGCCTAAGCCTATATATATAATATATTGTGTAATGACTTTACACGTGTACAGATCTTATAGGATTACAAGAATAACAAAGCGGAATGCTGAGCTGTCCGAGATCAGCTGAGGTGTTCTAACAATCCCCCTCAAGCTGAGAATTGGAGCCAATGGTCAGTTTGGATCGAAGTAGCTTGAACCGAGGAGTAGAAAGCGGTTTGGTGAGTGTATCCGCAATTGGTCGATTGTGCTGATCGATAATAGATGAATCACTCGTGTTTCAGGATGTGATCACGAACAAACCTTTGATCGATTTCAATGTGCTTAGTGCGTGCGTGAAATACGGGATTGTTCGCCAGGGCGATGGTTGAGGTGTTGTCACAGAAGATATCGACCGGCAGAGTATGATCTAGATGAAAGTCGGCGAGTAGCGTTTTGAGCCAAATGGTGTCTGCGGTGGCCGAAGCTAAGGCGCGATACTCCGATTCAGTTGACGAGCGGGACACTATGGACTGCTTCTTAACTGTCCAGGAAACCAGAGTGTCTCCTAAGAATGTGCAGAACCCAGAAGTAGATTTCCTGGTGACGGGATTCGATGCCCAGTCCGCATCTGAGAAGGTCCTGAGCAAGAGGTTTGATCGTGTTATGGGAAGACCAAATGCGGTTGTTCCTTTCATGTACCGGATCAGTTTCTTCAGCATAAGAGTATGTGGAGAAGCAGGATCGTGCATATGCTGTGATAAGGCATTGACGGCGTAGGCGATATCATGTCGGGTCAGGGTGAGGTATTGAAGAGACCTGATTAGTTTCCGATAGGCAGCCGGAGTGAAGCAAGGAGATGACTCGGACGGCTGTACAGGCATTTTGGTGACACAGGGATTAGCAACCGAGTTGCAATTATGTAACTCGGCTAGTTCAATGATAGATTTAGCATAAAGGCTTTGAGAGAGAAAATACTTATCTGGTGTGGTGTCAATCTTGATACCCAAGAAGTGATTTGCCGGACCGAGATTTTTCATGGTAAATTTGAGTTGTAATTGATGTACTAAATTTTGTATAGCAGAGGAGTCATTGTCGGTGAGGAGAATGTCGTCCACGTACACAAGCAGGTAGAGTTGCGTATGGTCACGGTGAAGAAGAAGTAGCGATGGGTCTGCCTGGCTATGCGAGAACCCGAGCTTAAGAAGGTAAGAGGTAAATGTCGTATACCATTGACGTGGAGCTTGGCGGAGACCGTAGATTGCTTTACGAAGATGACATACGTGGTGAGGATTTGTGGAATCTTTGAAGCCTTTTGGCTGTTTCATGTATACGAGTTCGTTAATGTCACCGTGCAAGAAAGCATTTGTGACATCCAATTGATGGATTGGCCATCGGTGGAACAGCGCAATGGTGAATAGGATGCGAATTGTTGGAAGCTTGGCGACGGGACTAAACGTGTCGCTGTAGTATAGACCGTATTCTTGTTGATTTCCGAGTGCCACTAGTCTTGCTTTAAACCGAGCTACTGAACCATCTGAATTATACTTTGTGCGATAGGTCCATTTTGAGCAAAGAACCGAGCAATTTGATGGAGGAACAACTAGATCCCATGTGCCTTGTTTTTAAAGAGCAAAAAACTCTTTGGCCATGTCATGTCTCCATTCAAACTTCTTGCTATCTTCGGAATAGGAAGTGGGATCGAATACTGCTTGTTCCTCATGTAGCAGATTAAGTTTTTGAATTGGCTTGAGAAAGCCAGTTTGTTGTCGCGTGGTCATGGGATGTTTCGGGCAAGGAGTAGACACCGGAGGCTAGACAATGCGATCCAGATCTGGGATAGTAGCTTCCGGTATGATAGAGGGATGAGCGGAAGGATGAGCAATGGGAACAGGAACCCGAATCATAGTGGTGGGAGCTCGAGTTGATCCTGGTGGTGAGATGGACGAGTGTATGGAGACTGGAATCAGTAACGACGGTGGTATTGACTTGGCATGAGACGATGTGTCGGATGTCCTGTTTTTAAAAGGAAAAATGGTTTCGTTAAACTAAACATGTCTAGAGTAAATAACTTTGTTTGTTACCAAATTTTGACATTTGTAGCCTTTCATGCTGTCTGAGTAGCCAAGGAAAACACAGTCCGAGGATGTTGGGGTAAGTTTGATGCGATGAATTTTAGGAAGCAATGGATAACACATACACCCAAACGGACGAAGGTGAGCGTACGATGGATTGGCTTGAAACATTCTGTAAACCGGAGCAAAATTTTTTATCGTCTTTGAAGGAAGACGATTAATAAGATAAGTCGCTGTGAGAGCAGCATCTAACCAGTATTTCATAGGCATTCCGGCAGTATAAAGAAGCGTATGAGTTGTGGAAATAATTTTCCTATGCTTCCTTTCGGCGACCCCGTTTTGTTCTGGGGTATACGGGCATACGGTTTGGTGACTGATGCCTGCATTCCGAGTGAATGCCTGAAATTTGTGATTCACGAACTCGCCACCACCATCTATCCGTATGGCCTTGTGCTTGCGGTTCGTTTGACGTTCAATGAATGACACAAATTGTATAAAGATATTTGTAACCTCGGATTTAGAAACGAGCGGAAATAACCAGATGAACCTAGAGTAATCGTCAATGAAGATAACATAATATCGAAAACCTTGATGTGAGGGGACCGGAGACGGTCCCCATACATCAGAGTGAATTAGTTCTAGTGGAGTATTAGTACAATTTGTAGAATTATCAAAAGATAACTTGTGGCCTTTATAAGAAATACAAGAATTACAAATATTCGAAAATGACGAAATACATAGAGAGGGATTAGTATTGGCGATCGTCTGAATGTCGCGGATGTGCGGATGCCCCAATCGCTGGTGCCAGTTGATGACTGGTTTTCTTGCAGCCGAGAGTCCCTTGTACTAAGATTGACGAGGCGCTGCGAGTTTGTACAGGCCATCCTTACATGGACCTGTAAGAATGGTTTGGTTGTTCTTCCGGTCCTTGAAAACAAAACCATTTTGATCAAATATGATAGCTATGTTGTTATCTTTGACAAGTTTAGAAATCGAAATTAAATTATATGATAAGGAAGGAATATGTAAAAGCTTGGAGAGAAGAAGCTTACTAGGGGGGGTAGGAAGGATACCAGTGCCTATGTAGGCAACAGAAACTGACCTTCCACCCCCGATTGTTACCGTATCATGACCATTATAGGCGGTCGGAGTGGAAAAATTGCCCAATATATTTGTCATATGAGACGAAGCACCCGAGTCGATGTACCAGTCGGTAGAGTTGTTGTTTTCAGAATTAGCAAGAAGTGCATTTGTGTTCTTGGTTGTTTGCTGATTCGGCGTGTAATTGATGTTAAGTCTATGCCAACACGCATCGGCCTGATGTCCTTTCTTTTTGCATATTTGACAGAAGACGTCGGAGGATTGGGAGTAGCGGGTCGAAGAATTTTTATCGATGGAATTTCTGGTCCGACCACGACGATCGTGACCTCTGGAGTTGTACAGTGCGGCCTGGTTTTCAGGCATTCTGGGAAATTTAGCTGCAGCAGCTTTGAGGTGGATTTTTTCACTGATGAGAAGAGCGTACAAGCTGTCAAGAGAAAGAGAGGTTTGCATCGTGCGAATAGTTGTTGTGAATGACTGATATTCGGGAGGTAGCTCATTTAGGATGTAGATGATAATGTCTTCAGGATCGACCGAGGAGCCCGCGGATGAAATTTGATCTACAATTTTCTTGATCTCAGTAAGATACTGAGTCATGGTGAGATTTTGCATCGAGACGTTGTGGAGCTCGTTCTTGAGCTGAATCACTTTGGAACGATTCGATGATTGAAAACGAGTCTGAAGCGTGGACCAAATGTCATGCGTTGAGTCAAGATGAATCACGTATGGTAGGACCGACGAAGAAATTGTGGAGCACATTGTGGTAGCGAGGTTTTGATCCGTGATGGACCAAACTTGAGGATCTTGATTCGGATCAGCATTTTCGGATGCCGATTTTGGATCAAGGAAGGCGGCGAAACCATTTGCTTTGAAGAGCTTAGCTATTTGCGTACTCCAAATTGGAAAGTTATCCGGGCTTAAAGCATGGGAAACAAGAAATTTAAGATTAGAAATGACAAACTTCCGTAGCCGACGAGGTACCACCTATGGTAGCGGCTGTAGAAGAAGAGGCAGCAGATTGAGAAGCCATGGCCAGGTCGTAAGAACCAGAGGACTCTTGATACCATGTGGAATCTCTTGCAAAGAGCTGTGAGTTTCAAGAACTCATCTAAGGAAGAAGATGAACAGTAAATGAAATATTATTTTGTATTTGCTTAATCAGTCTCTGTTACAGCCTAAGCCTATATATATAATATATTGTGTAATGACTTTATACGTGTACAGATCTTATAGGATTACAAGAATAATAAAGCGGAATGCTGAGCTGTCCGAGATCAGCTGAGGTGTTCTAACAAAATCTTCTCTGTTAGTCGAAAGCTTAGGGAGATAAAATTGATTTTAATAGAATATATCAGTGTTTTAAGATGTTTTCATATAATATTATATTATATGAATATAATTACATAATTAATTTAATTTTTAATAGAAAACTCATATAAATCTATTTGAGATATTAAAAATTATAAAAAAAAATATTCATAAAATAATAAATTTTATTTAAAATTTATTGGTGAAATAGATGTGAAAAATGGACACCAAATGATCCTAAATCCTCACTTGTACCGATTGGTACCAATTTCTTAAGGATTTTCATAAGTGCCTAAAAATTATGAAAAAATCCATGTATGTAAAATACTACGATCAAAATACTATGACAAAGATGAATTGTGATTTGGAGTTATAATAACTCCAGAAAAAAAAATTCATAAATTTAAAATACAGGCTATTATACGGACAAACTCATCTTGACATCTACTGTTATGCAACTCACCTTGGTCTATTGATTAGGTGTTTTGGCTACCAATCAACAAGTCTTGAATTCGAATTTTGCATATGTGATACATGTATGAGTTTACCTTAATTGACCTAAACATTAAAAAAAATTGTAATGTTACAATAATTCTTTTTTTCTTTTTTCATCAATCTCTTATGAATTAAGCAACATGAGCAAATTAATTGCCAATATAGGATTAAAATTTATGTGCGTTTACATAGTATACTTTATTAGGACCACCTCTTATCCATTGCTAGAATATATGCCAAATTACGTGCAGGCCTCAATTTGACCACCTTGATCCAGAAGGATTGCACTGTCTGTCAATTGGTTTTATCATCTTTGCATAATCTCTCACTGTTTGCCAGTTGAAAATATTAAAAAGAAAAAGAAAAAAGAAACTTTGCAAAATATTCAAAGTATATCTAGTGGGATAATAAATTTATTTTATTTCATAATTAAACATTTAGGGGCTGTTTTTTCTGCAAAGAAATTAAAAGAAAAAAAAAAGAATGTAAAAGGTATATGGTGAGGTATTTCAAATATTTGGAATAGTTATCATAAGCGTAAAATAAATGAAAATGATTTTTTTTTTTTTTTGTAAAATGAAAATAGCTATCCCCATGTTCCTTTGGTTATTTAAGATTTCATTTCGAATAAATTTTTTATTACTTCTTAAAGCAATTTTTTAATATAAAAATTTTAATTTTTATATTAAAAAATTATTTTAAAAAACAGCAAAAAAAGCTGTTGCAACAACAACAACATCAAGCCTTTATCCCACTACGTGGGGTCGGCTACATGAATGACTTGGGAGATATTTGGGATCACTTTAATTTTTATTTTTGAAAAAATAATTTGATTTATATTCTTAGTTATTTTTTTTAATTTTAAAATAGATAATAATTTTTAAAATACTCATAATTATTTTTTAAAATTTTTATTTTTAAATAAATATCATTACGACACCAACTATTTCTCACAACCGCCATCACTGCCCTTTATCACCACCTTATAAAATATGAATTAAAATAAAACAATTATTTAAGATACCTATTATATTTTTATTTTATATTTAAATATAAACAAAATAAACAAAAAATAAAAAAATAAGTGGTACCAATTGATTCATTATTGTATCAAAGTCACAATGGATGTCTATCATGCATAGAAATGTAAGTGTAAATGAGCTGATTTTGTTTGACTTAGGCTTCATTTGTGACAGCTTTTTTGCTGCTTTTTAAAATAATTCTTTAAACTAAAAATAAAAAAAAAATTACTAAAAAAATATTTTTAAAAACAATAAAGAAGTTGTCTCAAATAAAATCTTAAATTTGTTGAATATCAAATACATTGTGAACAAATTCATGTTGTCTAATGACCTCAACTAATTCAAGCACAAGCAAAACATGAAAAACAGGCTAATTAAATGATCATTAAATGTATGGATAAATAATTTTTAAGAGCTCCAATAGCATTTAGAAAAGGTTTATGTACACTACACGTTCTAAGAAGAAAAATTCTAATCACCTATTTCATTTTTGGATGGCTAAGGCTTAATTCGGGACGGCTTTCTTATTGTTTTTTAAACTAGAAAGTTGCTTTAAGAAACAATAAGAAAACCGTCCAAAACGAAGCCTAAAACTAACCTATTTTCTTATTTCAATATCATTTTGATTTTGCTAGATTCAGGCTTCGGTTGGGATAATATTCTTAAAACTTTGTACTAGAAAATTGTTTTAAAAAAAATAGTAAGAAAGTTGTGCCAAATGAAACCTCAATCCCAGCCATTCAAAATGGATTGGATGGTCAAATTTTCATAATAACTATCCATTATACTGAATAAAATCCAATTCAACGATAATTTAAGAGTATATTCGTCTAAAAATTAGTAAAAATAATAATTTGAATTTATTATTTTTCTTGCGTGTTGAACTAAAGATATCAAATAAAGTGCAAGTTGTTACGGCATTGAGCTTTTTATGAAGCCAATTTGTTATTAAAAAATTTTTCTTCAATATTTGTTTGGTCTCATAAAGATATAAGCTAAGATGTTTTTCATGGTTAGTTGGAATGAATGAAGTCCTCACAGCCCAATACATTTAACACCCACACCGTAGTGGATCATATAAACTAGATTGGGATAGAGAATATATCATTTGAAATAGTATATATGTGGTCGGAAGGGAAAATTTATTACGTCTGGACAAAATCAAAAATCTGGACGTATACCGAGCAATACCAAGTGCTCGGTACAGAGCTCCAGGTGACATGTCGCATTGTTATTGGTCTCTGGACGCGTTCGGTGTCCAGACACAATAATTATTCAGTTGGAAGGGCTTTTCGGCTAGTTTTAACTGCCACAAAAAAACCATGTACCAGTTTAAAAATCGCTACACGACCGCTAAAATTTGTATTCCATGTAAGGTGTTTTTGCATCAGTTTTGCAACCCATGGAGAAGGTTTGAAACATGGAAGTTTTTGTGGTTGTTTTAGCCACCACCACCTACAAGGTTTTTTGTGACAGTTAAAACTAATGTGAAACTTAGATGTCATTCCCGTATTCAAATGCAAGCTTAGATATCATTCTCTTGTTTTTAGGTCTTTTTCATATTTCAAGGCTTGGTTCAAGATTTTTTCTTCAATCCAAGGCATATAGATAGCTTTGATAATTACATTTTAAATAGTGAATAATTATGACCACTTTAAACTGTTACATGATTGGTGCTTCCTATAATGAATTTTGAATTATTTTCATAATTTTGCTTATAAATACACATATTGTACCATCTTTGTATTATTATTGAATTCTTTTTATTGTGTGCAATCTTTGGTGGTGCTTTGTGGCCAATCCTCATTGAAATTTCGATGAGTCTTTAAAATAGTTTCTTGTGTTTTAGATTTTCTCCCACTTTACCACTCAATTTTTCATCAAAATCTTGATCCTAGCCACCATCTAAGGCTTTGTTTGGGACAACTTTCTTATTGCTTCTTAAAGCACCTTTCTAGCACAAAAAATTTAATCATTGAACTAGAAAACTGCTTTAAGAAGCAGCAAGAAAGCCATCCCAAATGAAGCCTAAAACTCCTGACAATCTCATAATAATTCCTGAAATTCCAACATTGCGCATGACCTTAACTTCCTCTTCCAAACCCTAGTTTTTTTTTTCTCTCATCTTTCACATCCAAAAGTAATGCTAATTACTTTTCTTAATTCTACTACCCCTTGCTTCAATGTCCCAGACCGCAAATCCTACAGCGAGCTCTCAACCAAAAATGTTAAAATCTGAATTTATCCTCTTTAACATCCACAAATTAACCCCTCCATAATATCTTTCATCCATTTTTGAGAAATCTTACAATCCTAACCTTAATTGCAAATGCACCACACAAATGCAACATACAAACCATCTTAAAAAGTTAAAATTAAGAGAGTGCCTTTAACTAAAAGATTCTCTCATCATGTTCGAAGTATCATCGTATTATGACCATAAAAGTTGTCAATACTTGACGTTAACTAAGCTCGCCTCTTCTTACTCAAATTATATAGTTAATAGTAATGAGAAAAAAATATTAGTAGCTAGAACAAGGACCAATATAAGAAGCAATCAATATAAAAAAGTGATTTAATATTCATATATCATATTGATACATCATCGAAAATTGTTTTGATCGAGCACGAATCTCGAGGCATATTCAAATTGGAAATTTTTAAAATTAAATTCGGGATCATATGAACTCTGATTTAAGTAAACTTATAATCGAACTTAACATCTCACAAAGATGAACCCAACGACACCAAAATCGGTCTAACCTGAGCCCAAATGAGTTCAAATCAGGGGCCCGAACCACATTAGGAAGGATTAAAGCATTATTTGGATGACAATATGATATTCAAATATAGCATGCTTATAGACAAATAGAGCGGCTCGGCGAGACGAATCCAATGAGCCGAAGATCGCAAAATTCTGACATCGTTAAGGCACTAAAATAGTTAAAAAAAAACTCTCTCTGATTGGGGAATCAATACGAGCCATCCAATTGAGCACTCCGAACATAACCCGGATATTCTCTATATTTACAGGGTCTGTCGCTCATTAATATCTATAAATAGACCCCCACTCTCTACATGAAGGGGACCTCTGAGCTAGAGATTGAAGAGATCTCTATAGCTTCAAGAGCTCCAGCACCACTGTCTTCGAACCCCCATCGAGTATTATCCGACCATCGCTCGACCATCGATCACCGTTGAACTTTTCGCTCGGTTGTCGCCAGAATTCAGTCCCACCATTGTCGGACTACAACCTGGAAGCAAATCGCCCCTGGAATTCAACCAGACCATCATCGGACCACTACCCGTCTGCCGACCGCAGCCAAACGTTCACCCGGATGTCGACCACCACCGGACTTCCACCCGTCCTTCGATTGATGGCGGACTTTAGCCCAACCGTCATCGTACGACCACCCAGTGGCTGACCAATGCCGAACATGCACCAAGATGCTGTTCTACCAGACTTTCACCTAGCCGCCAATTGCTACCATACTTTAGCTGACCATCATCGGACAACTAAACGGCAGCCGACTACCGCGAAACTTCATCCCGACCGTTGTCAGACCACTGCCCAATTGCTGACCGCCATCCAACTTCCACATGGCCACCGATCGTCTCCGGATTTCAACCTGACTCTGGATTTTTGCCCCTCATCGGACTTCTTCTTTTCTCCAGATTTCTGCCCGACATAAGACTTCCACCCGTCATCGCACTTCTGCCAGCCGCCAGAACATCCTCCCATCATTGGACTCCCGACCTCGGGCGCCAGCCAACTACGATCCATCCGATCTCCTTCACTAGACAGTAGTCTTTCTAACTACTGTCACCCTCCTATATGGTTTCTCCGACCATCAGCACCAGACTATGGTCTTTTTGAACTTCGTCATTGGCCGATTACGGTTCTTCCAACCTCAGTCGCCCGCCGACTATGATCCTTTTGACCTCCTTCATCGACTACAGCCCTTCTGACCTTCATCGCCCGACAACAATCTTTCCAACCATGTCGCTAGACTACAGTCTTTTGGACCACTGTTACCTGCCAACTATGGTCCTGCTGACCAAACAAATATTTTAATACTAATTATTCTAATTCTCATCATGTAATATGATGTACATTATCCACATCCTCCCTCTAAGTAAGGGCCTCATTTGTAATTGATTATAAATAATAGTGGATTCACTCAAACTGGGCCAGGCCCTATAGATTTTCCCCCATTTCAGAGGTTTCCACATAAAAACTATGGTGTATCTTATGAATATTACACCCTCTCTTTTATCTTAGTATGTGTTAGATCTTCATACAAAGCTAAGACATTAAATTTTATATTTCTCTACTACCATGAATATTCCATGACACAACAGTTTAGTGTCATTTGTGGGAACATTGTTCTTGACGGGGGGCAATTTTTTCTCCAACCTCAGGAGGTCGTTCATGTTAACATATTGGCATCAGTTATTGCTGCATCAATTTCATATGAATTAAATGTGGAATGGGGGGAAACCTTTAGTACAATCATGGTCAAGAAGATTTCTCCAACTCTTCCACTATCCAAGACTACATATTAGGATCATATAGCATATAGCAAATGCAATGATGTTTCCAATAAATTTCAATATTTATGCATTTCATAGCTGAACTTCTATTCCTTAGGCAAGATCTTAATCTCAACCTCAAAAAAGTAATAATGATCTAAAGAAAGGCCATTCTGCATCTTTAATTAGGGATACACGTGGCATTCGCCCCCTCCTAATCAAGGCAAACTCAATCATAGGCGGATTCGATTCAACCTCTTTCATATAGGTTAATGTCATTGAGCAGCACTCTGACATACAACTTCAGAAATGTTACACATCCTTGGTGGATTCTCTCAATCTCTTCCACACATGTTAATGTTATCGAGTAATACTCTGACATACAACCTTAGAAAAGTTATACATCATTGGTGAATTCTCTTGATCTCTTCCACTCACGTTAACATCATCGAGTATCGCTCTAACTTACAACCTCGAATAGGCCATAGATCTTTGGTGGATTCTCTATACCTCTTTCATATATGCTAACATTATTGAGTAGTGCTATGACATATAATCTTAGATAGGTCATACATCCTTGGTAGATTCTCTCAACCTCTTCTATATAGGTTAACATCATCGAGCAGTGCTCTGACATATAATCTCAGATAGGTCATACATTCTTAATAGATTCTATCAACTTATTTCATAGAACTTGATATTGAAATTATGAGATGCACTAAGAGGGGGGTGAATTGGAAAATTGTTGCAATAAAAAATCCTCAACATGAGTACTATTAATTTTTTTGTGTTTTTAAAATTTAAACAACAAAATTAAATTATACGGAAGCAAGTGCTTGAAACACAATTTGCATCAATGAGTTTTACAACAAATTTCACCAAGCAATTTTAATGAAAATAAAATGCAAGTGTAAATAAAAAGCAGTAAAGGAAAATTCATACCAGAGATTTTATAGTGGTTCGGCCACTTGACCTATATCCACTCCCCAGAGTCCTCCACTCCAGAAATTTTTCTACTAAACAATAGTTCTCCTTTTGCCCCCACGACAAGGTGGAGAAGCCCTTATAAATCTCACTTTCACCAACCCGGCATGGCGGAGTGCCAAGCACTTTATCACCCTCGTAGCAATGGTAATGTACCTTCTCATTTTTCTCCCTCCTAAAGAAGGCAAAGTACCTTAGAGGACACGGATGTAGAAAAATCTCCCCTTTTGAGAGCCTCCCACAAGATTTTCTTGGGCCATAGGAGGAGCAAAGTGCAGCAAGCTTGGAGCAACCTGAAATTACTAAACGACAAGAGGGGGGGGGGGGGGGTGAATTGTAAAGTTCTTTTTCTTATAAAATTAACCCATACACCAAAGAGTTCTAATTTTCTTTGTTGTTTTTAAAATTTTAAAACAAAGATTTATGCAATTTTTTATATTTACTTTCAACTACATGAGTTGATCGAAATTGTTCACATGCAATAGATATGACAATTTAAA
>NW_021319178.1:19965335-20000220 GCF_001605985.2 Dendrobium catenatum
CGATGTGACAAAAACCAAGAGATCGTCCAGGATGATATCCGGGACGATCATACTTCGTCTCTGTTCATCATACGGTACGATCGAGTTCGTACAGTACGATGTTCAAATTTTAATTAGGCCTGGATTACATGCATTAATCACGGGTTAATTTAAGTAAGTATTAAAAACGGATCGTACAATACGAACCTGTTCGTACAGTACGAACGGCGCAAAATCACTTACTTAAACTAAGTCACGGCTAGGATTTTGGATCTGAACATATCGTACAGTACGAAAGACTTCGTACAGTACAATCTATTCACAGAATTGTCCACATAGCTTGGATCGTGCGGTACGAAATAAAATCGTACAGTACGATCTCCAAAGAAGAATTTTAGTTATATTTTGTAGTTAAAAAAGAACTCTCCCCCTGTATGTGTGCATGGTTGCTCTTACTCTTACGCATTTTGTGGCCAGACTCAATAAAGTAAAAATACAATAAATGAAAAATACAATGTTTGACTCATACCCCTAATCTACCCGGTCTTGAGTCTTCCTTTCTTCCTGAGTCACTTGTGATCTTCCTGAAATGTTAGTGCTCAAGGAAAATAACAAATAAAATAATAATCAATGAAAAGCAGTTCCAAAACACTCATTATTTGGCATCATCAAAATCTCAAACTCAGGGTCATGGGTTGCAACACAACCATGTGATCTCCCTCACACTCCTCCCTCATTAAGCCCACCTTCTCCTTCGTCTCACAAAGCCAAAAATCTTCTCAAGATCTCTCTCCTAAGGAATCCCTCTCTAATCATGTTCCTCTCTTATAGTCACACTCTAAAAAATAGAAGTTTTTATACTTAAAATAGGCTCCAAGAAACCCTAAAATTTTTAAATTAGTTGTTAGTATCATACATTACGATACAATATCATACAGTACGATTAGTACAAAATGGCCATCGTCCTGGTACGAAGGTTTACGAATAGGCAAAAAATTCTAAATATAATCGTACAGTACGATAAGCATCTATATAGTACAATATATAAAAATTCTTATGTTTGTATAATACGATTGCCGAGATGATGAAACTCGTCTTTGTACATCGTAGGGTACGAACCACATCATATAGTACGACTAGTCAAAATCAAGGGATCATCCATTACGAAAATTGGTATGATCAAAAATAGCCTCGGTTGATCATACGGTATGAACTATGACGTACGGTACGATAACCAATCAGAAATTGAACCTTGATTTACCACTAATCTCAGGGTTAATTTAAATAAGTATTCAAAATAGATCGTACAGTACAACTTAGATCGTACAATACACTTAGTTATTAAACTTACTTTAATTACTCTAGCAACTAGAATTTTTTAAATTAGAAACACTTTATACAGTACAAAATTAATCATATAGTTCGAATTATTCATAGATAGCCATTTCAGTTAGATCAGATCGTACAGTACGATTTAAACTCGTATAGTACGATCAACAAAGAAAAACTTTTCTTCATTTTTTAAACCCTCTCCCCCTGTGTGTGTGCATGGTTGCTCAATCTTGCATATAATTTATAGCCAGACTCAAGAAATGAAAAATAATAATAAATGAAAAAAATTATAATGTTATGGACTCAAACTCCTACTCTACCCCTAGTATTGAGTCTTCTTGTTGTCCTGAGTAACTTGTGATCTCCGTAAAATGTTAGCACTCATAGATAAGAGCATAAATCAAAAGTATTCAATGAATAGAAATTCAAATGGCATTATTTGTCATCATCAAAATCTCAAACTAGGGGTCATGGATTACAACAATCTCTCCCTTTTTTATGATGTCAAATAATGTTGATTATTAGCAATTTTGAAAGGCATTTTTTTTAATTAACTAAAACATCATGAAATAAAATAGGAAAAGAAAAATGCATTTCATTGAACTTTAAAAAAAATATAAGCAGGACATACTGACTATAACATACTTCTCCCCCTTTTGACATCAAAAAAGAGATGAGTCACAAGCAACACTAAAACAAATAGCACAAAATAGATACACTTCAGAAAGGAGGGGCCTGATCACTTGAAGGTGGAGGTGATCGTGGTTGGAATTATTGGTGGATTGATGCAAATTATTGATCAATCGAAGTGAAGCGTTCCCCAAACCACCACATATCTTCCTAATGTTGGTGGTGCTGGTCTTGGATGTGAGTATCAAGATGACTCTAGAGTTGGTCGAAATGTTCGACCAAGTCATTATGAGGGTAGGCTGGTGTTGGTCCAGAGGGTGGTGCACACAGTCTTTATGGAACAGGAGCTTCTTCTAGAGCAGCTTCTCCTTCTTCTTCATCAAAGTCTTATTCATAAGGCTCTTGCCCCCGATGAAATAAAATATGGAAAGAGGCATATGTATAGAAGATTGGTAGATTATCAGGTTCACCAGGATAAGTTAATTGGTATTTATTTTGAATGATGTAACCTATAAGGTGGCCAACGACAAGATTTTGTTTTTTACGAGTGGTAGGGAGGCAAATGGAGGTCATATTTCAGATATAATCAATAATCAAATCCGCCTTATCAAATTTTGTGTTTGACATTATAAGGTAGGTAACGACTGATAAGATTGGAGTCATGCGGATCGGTCGCCAACTTTGGGTAAGAATGAAGTGCGAAGGACGTGCTGAATAATTTGAGTATTTCAGGTTAAGGATTGAATAAGAGGCTGATGTTGGTAGAAAGCTACATTCCTAAGGACTAGATTTGCAGCACTCCAGTTGAATTCATTTGAGAGGAAGGAATGAGCTCTAGGGCCTTCAGCAAATAGCCTAGTGTATTGGGCGATCTCAGTCTTAGTGATTTCTACATGTTGTCGGCAGACAAAAGAGTGGAAGGTTATGGTGTCGATAGTGAAGGTTAGGTTGGCTAGGAATTTAAATAAGAGTTCTGAATTATACGGGAAGGTCAGGGTAAGGAGGAATTTGAGAGTGGTGGATGCGAAGAGATTTATTTCCTCAAAGTTTAAAACAGCTTGATTCAGTATCTGAGACGGTGTAATTTTACAGGCCTTATGTTTGTGATAGGCTTCTTCATTTTTGGGAGTTAGGAAATGATCTTTGGGACAGCAAGAGGAAGATGAGCTTCTGATGACGAGACGGCCACGCTTGCTAGAGCTTGACATTTCATGAAGAAGGGTGATGCCAAGTGAGGTGAAGGAGGAGTGAGTGAAAAGAAACTTCAGATTCAACAAATTTATAGAATTTTGGAGCTATCATATAGTATGATCTAGGATCGTACAGTACGATGGGTAATAATGTCATTTGAACAAACAGTCAAGAAAAGATTATCAAATCGTACAGTACGATATGCATCGTATAGTATGAACATAAGGATTTCAATCATCCTGAGGGTTGCCAATATGACCTTTGACAAAAAGCATCATACAGAACGAACAGGTGTTCGTACAATACGAACAACTATTATATCGTACTAACCCCCTTTAAGTCGTCCTCATCCGTTTCGCTGACGTGGATCATATGGTATGAAGAGGAGATATTGTATCATACGATAAGTAATAATGTCGTACCAAACGAAATAAATTCATCCCTATCCGTTCTTGATGTGGATCGTATAGTAAGAAGATGAGATATCATACTGTACGATGTGCAATAATGTCGTACCAAATAGATTAAATGAGCAGACACCTATATCATACAGTACGATGGTGATCATATAGTACGATCAATAGAGACAAAATTTGAGTCTAGGTTGATTTGTATATTTTTGATATATCATACAGTACGATGGTAATCGTATAGTACTATCAACATAGATGAAATTTGAGTCTGAGTTGTGATTTGTGTAGTTTTGATATATCGTACAGTTTGAGTGTGGATCGTACAATATGATAAAGAAAATGTTAATTTTTGAGTTTTGTGAAGTGAGTGTGTGATAATCAGGAATAGCCTTAGAAGTTTGTTTTTTTTAATTATGCATTAATGTCTATGAAACTAAGTCTTATCCTCAAGGTGCAAAAGGTGCAAAAGGTCAATTCATTGTGCTATAGTCGTAGGCTAGTGGTTTCATGAAGATGTATGCCAATTATCTCCTGTAGCTATGTGATATAATTATATATCTCCTTTAGCAACATGATCTCTTATGAAGTGGTGTCTAATGTCTATGTGTTTTGTTTGAGAGTATTGAATTAGATTTTTAGATATGGAGATTGCACTTGTGTTGTCGCACATCATTGAGATGATTCCTACAAGTAATCCAAGATTAAGAAGTTGTTGTTTCAACCATAGTACTTGTACAACACAACTTCCTACTGCAATATATATTGCCTCAGCCGTAGAAAGGGCTACCAAATTTTGCTTCCTACTAGACCAAGAAACTAAAAAATGTCCTATGAATTGGCAGGTACCATAGGTGCTTTTTCTATCTACCCTATATCCTGCAAAATCAGAATCTGAGTACCCTAAGATTTCAAAAGAAGTGTTGTATCTATGATACCAAATTCATAAGTTCGGGGTGCCTAGTAGATATCTAAGGATTCTCTTGACCGCAGTTAAGTGAGACTCTTTAGGATCAGCTTACAAACAGGTACAGAGGCACACACTAAATATTATGTCCAGTCTACTAGCAGTCAGGTAGAGGAGAGATCCGATCATTCCTCTATATTTTTTTTTGTCTACTAATTTTCTATTCGAGTCTTTATCCAATTGAATTGTGGAGCTCATTGGAGTGTTCATGGGCTTAGCACAATCTATTTCATACTTTTTCAAAACATCCTTAATGTATTTTGTTTGGCTAATAAATGTTCTATTATTTATTTGTTTTACACTAAAGCAAAGAAAGTAATTAGGCTCTCCCATCATGCTCATTTCAAACTCATTACTCATTATTTTTGAAAATTCATCACATAAATTTTTATTTGAAGATCCAAATAGAATATCATCCACATATATCTGAATAATGAAAGTTTCATCTTTAACCTTTTATAAAAAGAGTGTGGTGTCCACACTACCCTTAACAAACTCTCTATCCAGTAATAATGAGCTAAGTCTTTCGTACTAGGGTCTAGGTGCTTGCTTTAGCCCATATAGTGCCATTTTTAATTTGAATACATGGTTTGAAAATTATGAACTTTCAAATCCGGGGGTTGCTCAACATAAACATCTTCCTTGATTACCCGTTTAAAAAAAAACACTATTTACGTCCATTTGATATAGTTTGAAACTTTTGAAGCAAGCAAAAACTAATAGCACCCTTATGGCTTCTAGTCTAGTTACCGGGATAAAGGTTTCTTCATAGTCTATTCCCTCAATTTAGTTGTACCCTTAGTTACTAGTCTGGCCTTATTTCTTATTATGGTTCATGAGTCATTCACCTTATTTTTGAAAACCCATTTTGTTCCAACTATACTCTATTCTTTAGGTCTCTTGACTAACTCCCAAATATCATACCTAGTGAATTGGTTCAATTCTTCTTTCATTATTAGGATCCAAAATTCATCTCTTAAAGCCTGATCCATACTAGTGGGTTCTATTATAGAGATGAATGCTGAATGAATAACCTCCTTCTTAAGTCCATGCCTAGTTCTCACACCTTCCGACGGGTCTACTAAAATTAATTCTTTAGAATGACTAGAAGAGTATCTCCATTCTCTAGGAAAATCTTCCTGAGGTTCTACCCTTTCTACTAAGGTCATAGTTTCTACTCCTTGAATTGCCTCTATCCCATCTTCTTCAATTTTAGATTCAGAGGACTTATCTTATTTATCAAATACTACATGGTTGGACTCTTTTACTAGCTACTAAGGTTCTCTTATTCAAGATTTCATAGTCCATACCTACAAATGAATAACCTAAGAAGACACCCTCCTCAGACTTGGGATCAAATTTTCCTAGGGGAAGTTTGTCATTAATTAAGATAAAACACTTGCAACCAAAGACATGTAAGTGTGAAAGATTCGGTGCCTAACCCTTAAGGAATTCGTAAGGAGTTTTATTCAACTTTGACCTAATGTTCACCCTATTTAAGACGCAACATGCCGTGTTAACTGCTTCTGCCCAAAAAATATCTGGGAAGGGTATACTCAGCTGACATGACCCTATCAGTTTCTAACAAGGATATATTTTTCCTTTATGCTATTCGATTTTACTGAGTTCTAGGGGATGAGAAATTATGCTCTATTCCTATCTCTTGACAGAATGATTCAAATATTTCATTTTGAAACTCTCCATTATGATCCCTATGTATTATTGAGATTTCATATCCTAATTTTAATTGAATCCAAGTGGAGAATATCTTAAATTCCTCAAACGACTCATTCTTATGTGCTAGGAATCTTACCCAAGTGAATCTAGTTAAGTCGTCTACAATCACAAATCCATAATTTTTCTCACTTAAGATAGCTGTGCTAACATGTCCAAATAAGTCCATGTGACGGATATCTAGTGGCCTAGAAGTGTTCACATCTTTGATTGAATGAAAGGATGATTTTATTTATTTTCCTAGTTGGCAAACATTGCATAAATAGTCCTTAGTAAAGTCTAACATATGTACACCTCTAACTAGATTTTTATGAGTGATGTTTCTAAGTGTTTTTATACTCGCATCGCATAGTCTCCTATGCCATATTCACGAGTCATCTAATATTGTTTTTAAGCAAAATGAATTTGAATTATCAATGCAATTAAGATTTAACATGTAAACATTGTTCATTCGTTTTTCTTCTAAAACAAGTTTGTCATTTAAACTAATTAGGCATTTGTCAAAAAAAAATTTATGTCAAAACATTTATCACAAAATTGACTAATGCTTAAAAAGTTATGCTTTAAACAATCAACTAATAAAATATTCTCAATTAAAAAATTCTTAGCATTTTTAACAATACTTGAGCCTACCACTTTCCTGGTGGTGTTGTCTCCCAATGTTGCTTTGCCTCTGATCCTGATCTACAGTAAAATGAACTTCTTTATGTCTCCAATCATGTGTCATGAGCAGCCACTATCCAAGTACGATATGCTCTTACTAGGTTTTTTGTGAGAGCATTTCTGCAATGTCATTCAAGGGTTAGATTCGGGAACCCAAGTGAGTTTGGATTCCTCATGCTTGCATGAATGGGATGTATGCATGCTATGATGAGATGGATGCAATTTAGGTCTCCATATTAGGTGTGTCCTTTGGTGAATCGTGTAAGTGTGGGCTATGTGACCTAGCAAGCCACAAGAGAAGTACATAGCACCGGGAAATGGGTCACTAACCTATGTGGGTGGTGATGCCTCTTCCTAAAGTTGTGTGATGCATGTAGTACTAGGGGTTTGTTAGATTGGGCTAATATTGGTGATGTCATCTCTTTTTCTAATTCTTTGATTTTTTTTTTTAATGTGTTATTTTGATATGTTAAACCTGTAACTTCCCATTTTAATAGATGTTCATTGTGATCTAACTCCAAAGCAAGTTTGTCTAGTCTATCAAAATCCTTTTCTAGTTCAATATGCATTATTTTCAAGGATTCATGTGCTTCTGCTAATTCAATGTGTTTCTTATTTAATGCATCATACTCATCAAGCAGGGACATGTAATCTCTATCTAAATACAAATTTTCTTTAACTAAGTTAGCATGCTTAGTTTGTAAAGTACTAAAATTAATATTAAGACTAGCATGCATTTTTGTTTTAATTTCCTATATGAGTCATAGATTTTCTCAGAAATAAGCAGTAGATCTTCATATGAAAGTTGACATACCTCATCTTGATCTGATTGATAAAGATTATTGTTAGCCATTAGACATAAATTTGTTACATCCTCTACTTCTTCTTCTGATGATTCTAAGGCAGAGTCAACCCAAAATACCTTTTGTGTCTTCATCTTCCCCTTCTTATATTCAACTTTCTCCTCACCTTTTTCCTTAGTTGGTTGGCTCTTTAAGTTGGGGCAGTCAGCTCGGAGGTGACCTGGTTTCCTGCACTCAAAGTAAATTGTGTCAGATGAAACCTTAGTAGTTCTCAAGCTTTTATCTTTATTCTAGTTATTCTGATGATGCCTTTATTTTATTTTCAAAAGGTTATTGAACTGTCGGGTCATCAAGGCTATGTCATCTTCTTCCTCCGCTGCATAACTTTCACTTTTTGAGTTGTTTACTTTCAATGTCACCATCAGCTCCTTCTTTTGACCTGCATTACTTTGCCTTTGACTCACTCCTTGCTCATATGCAATGAGTGACCCAAGTAAATTGTCAATAAAATAAATGTTAAGATATTTAGATTCTGTGATTGTAGTAATTTTAGCATCGTAGGAACTAGGTAAGCATCTAAGAATCTTGTTTACTATTTTAGAATTCGAAATTTATCTATCTAATGAATGCAAGGATGTCACGATTTGGGTGAATGTAGTATACATGTCAGAAATTATTTCACTAGATTTCATACGGAAGAGTTCATAATCATGCAATAGAATGTTAAGTCTAGACTGTTTAACTTCACTAGTTCATTTGTACATGATGCACAGTCTATCCCAAATCTCCTTACCAGTAGCACAGGTAAATACTCTAATGTAGTCCTCAGATTTTAATGCACAAATGAAATAGTTTAAGCACTTAGCATTTAATTGACCCAAACCCCTATCCTCATTGCTACATTCATTAAAAGGTACTTGAGTTTTCACTCCATTTATAAGTTTAAACGGTGCAACATATCCATCATTAACCAATATCTACATACGATAGTCTATAGACTAAAAAAAAGTATACATTCTAATTTTTCAAAAATCAAATGGGATATAATCAAAAAGTGGTTGACATGTTATTGAATAACCCTCCGTGGTATTACGATTCTAAAATGAGTCATGATCGATTGTCAAGGTTTTCTGATACTAATTGAAACTATGAAATGCGCCAAGAGGGGGGTGAATTAGAAAATTGTTGCAAAAAAAATTCCTAAATAGGAGTTCTAATTTTTTTAAAAAAAAAATTAAATAAGAAAATTAAATTATGCATAAGTTAGTGCTTGAAACACAATTTACAACAATGAGTTTTACAAAAAATTTCACCAACCAATTTTAATGAAATTAAAATGCAAGCGTAAATAAAAAGTAGAAAAGGAAAAATCACACCAGAGATTTTATAGTGGTTCGGTCACTTGATCTACGTCCACTCCCCAGAATCCTCCAATCCAGGAATTTCATTACTAAATAATAGTTCTCCTTTTGCCCCCACGGCATGACGGAGAAGCCCTTACAAACCTTACTTTCATAAACCCGGAGTGGCGGAGTGCCAAGCACTTTATCACCCTCCTAGCGATGGCAGTGTACCTTCTCATTTTTCTCCCTCCCGGAGAAGGCAGAGTACCTTAGAGGATATGGATGTAGAAGAATCTCCCCCTCAAAGAGCCTCTCATAAGATCTTCTCGGCCCACGGGAGGAGCAAAGTGCAGCAAGCTTGGAGCAACCATGTGATCTCCCTCACACTCCTCCCTCACTAAGCCTATATTTTTCCTTCCTCTCACAAACCCTATAATCTTCTCAGGAGCTCTCTCCCAAGAAATCCCTCTCTAATCATGTTTCTCTCTCACGGTCACACTCCAAAAAATAGAAGTTTTGAAACTTAAAATAGGTTCTAAGGAACCCTAAAATTTCCAAATTAGCTGTTAATATCGTATAGTATGATATAATATCATACAGTACGATTAGCACAAAATGGCCATCATCCTGGTACGAAGGTTTACAAATAGGCAAAAATTCTGAATATAATCGTACAGTACGATAAACATCCGTACAATATGATATGTAAAAATTCTTCTATTTATATAGTATGATTGCTAGGACGACGAAACTCATCTCTGTACATCGTAGGGTACGAGCCACATTGTATAGTATGACTAGTCAAAATCAAGGGATCGTCTAGTATGAAAACTGGTACGATCGAAAACAACCTCGGTTGTTCGTACAATATGAATTATGTCGTACATTACGAAAATGAATTAGAAATTGATCCTTAATTTAAATATTAATCTGTGGTTTAATTTAAGTATTCAAAATAGATCGTACAGTATGACTTAGATCATACAGTACGGTTAGTTATTAAACTTACTTAAATTACTCTAGTGGTTAGGTTTTTTCAAATTACAAACTCTTTGTACAGTACGAAATTAATCATATAGTACGACTTATTTACAGATAGCCGTTTTAGCCAGATAAGATCATACAGTATGATTTAAACTCGTACAGTACGATCAATAGAGAAAAACTTTTCTTTATTTTTTAAACTCTCTCCCCTCTGTGTGTGTGCATGGATGCTCAATCTTGCATACAATTTATGGCCAGACTCAAGTTATGGACTCAATCTTGCGTACAATAAGAAAAATAATAATAAATAAAAAATTACAATGTTATGGACTCAAACTCCTACTCTATCTAATCTTGAGTCTTCTTGTTATCCTGAGTAACTTATGATCTCCTTGAAATATTAGTATTCATAGACAAGAGCAGAAATCAAAAGTATTCAATGAATAGTAATTCAAATAGCATTATTTATAGTCATCAAAATCTCATACTATGGGTCATGGAATGCAACAGATATCATCAAATAGTGATCTAAAAAATAACCTCGGATAGGTCATACATCCTTAGTGGATTCTCTTAACCTCTTATACATATATTAATGTCATTAAGTAACGCTTTGATAAATAACCTTAGATATGTTATAGATCATTGGTGGATATTCTTGGCCTCTACTATACATGTTAACCTCATTCTCTTACTATCATAGACCATCCGGGAAGCTAATATTGGCTCAACCACTTCACAGGTAGAAGGAATAGCATCTAGCATATCTAGTGGCCTACCACCTGGAGGGGCATACAAAAATTAATGGATAATATATTGCAACTCGAGCTTATGAGTTTATATTTTTGATGATAATAAATATTATGACTTGCTTACTATTGTCTACCTATATTTACAATATTTTTTTTTCTGTGTTTACTACCTGTATGTGCACCTTACAAGACTCAAATTTTGGAAGAACATGTTCTATTTGTAATTTTCATTAATGTATTTATTAGGTTGTAAGAGTGTTTGTTTTCTTGTAATCTTGCTCACTTATTTCTATTTTAGATTTATCTAGTTTTGCTCACATCATTCAGGATAATCCAAACATCAGCCTGGATGATCAGCTAAAAATAGAAACCCTAATTAAGGCATCCTAGTTAGGACAGCAGTCTTTAAGCACATTATCCTGGACGATCTTTATATCGGCCGGGATGATAGGCTCAATTCAGAAAGAATTAGCTACCAGATCTATTTAGGTATTATTTATTTTTAGATATCATTTAGGACATCGTCCTGGCTGATGAAACTCAATTATGCCTAAATTAATAAGATAATTAAGAAAAGTATGTAAGGCTTGATTGATACGATCACATCATCCAGGATAATTGCAGGATCGGCCAGGACAATATCATAGACGATAGACATCGGTCAGCTTCTTTTCAGGGTGATGTTCAGGACGAATTTCCTTGAATTTGAACTAATAATCTAGGATATTATTTTATTGGCCTGGACGATATAAGCAAAAACCTTCTGATCGTCCAAAATTGTTCTGGCTGACTGAGCTTATTATGCACTGATCATATAGGATGATATTCAATCGTCCTGGACAATAATGTCAGTAAGTTGCAATTAATGAGCTCGTTTGGAGCTCTTTTATTTAAGCTTTATTAAGGCACTTTATAAGTGTCTTTGGCAACCATTGAAGCTTTATTCTTCTTGAGGAAATTTGAAGAGAGAGCTTGAAAGGGAGAGAGAGGAATGGGTGGAGTTTGAGAGAGAGAGAAGATCCTTGGAGGGGGTTTTAAGGTAGTGAAGGGGGGTTCCACATGGTTTCTCCAGCAAGCTTGCACCTTGTACCATCAAATTCAAGGCTTATCTTGAGGAAAGTTTTGGGAAGAAGAAAATCTCTTTGGTGTCAAAGGGCCCGACTACTACACCACACCGGGGAAGGTGAAAGTGATTTTGTAAGGGCTTCTCCACCTTATTATGGGGGTTAAAGGAGAGACACTAAGTTTAGTGCAATACTCGGAGGGTGCCTCCAAGGAGTGGATGTATGTCAAGGTTTGAACGAACCACTATAAATCTGGTGTATTCTTTCCTTTATTATTTCCACATTTAATTTCTGCACTTTGATTTTCTTTGTGGTGAATTTTGGTTTGGTTTGAGTTTGTATTTTTATTGTTAAAAGATTTTTAAAATACTAATTCATCCTCCCTCTAAGTTATCATCAGGACTACATTCATAAGTGCTTAACATCCTTAACAAACTTTCAAGTGCCATCAGTGCACTTTCAAGTGGTATCAGAGCAAGATTCATAAATTTAAGTTTGGAAACTTTTTAAATTTTGATCCATGACTAATTTTTGTAATCGTAATATTGCAGAAAGTTACTCAATCACCCGATCACTTTTGTTTGAAAATATTACTTTTGATTTTTGGAAATTTCATATATCTACTTTCTTGTAATCTATTGATTTTCAAATATGACAAATGATTTTAACTAGATATTCAGGAGAGATGATAGTGCTAAATGTTGAAAATATAGAGAAAAGTGGCTTAGTTGGTAACAAAAGCAATGCCTTATCAAGTAAATTAAAAAGCTCAGCAAAGCATAAGCATCAACAAAAGTGGAATAAAGGTAAAAATGTTAAGATCTCTTTTGACATTGTTTGTTTTGGTTATAGGAAGCCTGGACATATAAAAAATCAGTGGCCTAATTTGAGAACTCTTCCTGCAAAAGAAAAGGATAAAGCTAAACAAATTGTAAAAATGGCAAAGAGTGAAAAGCAAAAAATTTTCTAGGTAGACCTAGCTTCTGAATCATCAGATCAGGAGTAAGATTATGCTTAAACTCCGGTTTGTGTGTTTATTTATTTGTTGTTTGTTGTTTTTCATTTTTATTTTCTATAGTTTCTTTAGGCTTTTTTATTTACTTGTTTATTTTTCCCTCTTTTCTTTTACGTTATAGTTTTAAACTTGTCTTCACTTTCTTTTGTGAAGTTCTTTCTGATCAACACACATATTTTACCTTTTCTAAAAATAAAAAACCTACCTCCTATTTTTTTCTTGAATTCTTATGCAAGTTATGGTTGACTTCTCTAAAAATGGTCAAAAGAAGGAAACTCATGACTTTCTCTATTTCTTTTCTTAAAAAGGTTAATTTATTTCTGATTCAAAATTTTCATCATATTATAAATTGGATTTTGAAACTGATCTTTTCATCTCTCTATATTTTGTTTATCTCATAGGAATCTTTTGCAAGTTGTTGAATCTACCCTATAATTTTCTTAATCAAGTAATTCGTTTTATCAATAGAATGAGTTTACTTTTATTTTTAAAATTTTAGAAAGATAGCATATTAAAAAAATAGCCAATGACACCAAATCGAAAGATGCACAATGACGCCAAATTGAGAAAGATACACAAATTGTATAAAAAAGTAAAAGATGCGTAAAATATGCTAAAAAACTAACAAGATGCATAAAATGAGTCCACAAAAGTAATGCTTATCTTTCTTGTACTTTTTAAAGCTTAAGAAAACCCTTGATATTTTTAATACTTAAGCTTGAAAATCATAATTCCTGATTTAATAATTTTTACATTAATCTTCTATTTGATATATTTTATTAAAATATTTTTGAAAACATTAGTATTTTTTTTTCAAATTTGTTCCTTGATTTAGATATTAGATTAAAAAATTTTTGAGCATTTAAAAGAACTTGAGCTTGGATTAACGATTTCTAAATTTCTAATCATTTTTGAATTATGCGTTGTCAATCCATTCCTTACTAAGTTTTAGAATAAAATCAAGAGGTAACTTTCTCATTTTTAAGGTCTTTTTAATTAGGGTTCATTTTGTTTGTTTGTGCACCTTCTCTTTTTGATAATGTCAAAGGGGGAGAACTTACTGTTATATTTATATCTTTTTGTAACTTTTTTTTCAAAAAAATAAAAAATAAAAACAACAAAAAATTTTTTCTTTCCCTTTTTTTAAATTTTTATTCTAGTGAGGGAGAGATCAGGAGAAAATATTTTCAATTTTATAAATTCAACCAGTAATATTTGTTATCATCAAAAAGGGGGAGATTTTTACAACTCGAGCTTATGGGTTTATATTTTTTATGATAACAAATATTCTGTCTCACTTTCTATTGTTTACCTGTATTTACAATATATTTTTCTTTCTGTGTTTACTAACATTTTAGGATTACAGTACACCTTATAAGTCTCAAGTTTTGGCAGAACATGTTCAATTTGTAATTTTCATTAATGTATTTCTTGGGTTGTAAGGGTGTTTGCTTGCTTATAACCTTGCTCACTTATTTTTATTTTAGAGTTCTCTATTTTTACTCACATCATTTAGGACGATCTGAACATTGGTCTGGACGATCAGCTGAAAATAGAAACCCTAATGAGGTTATCCTGATTAAGGTAGTCGTTTTTAAGCACATCGTCTTAGAAGATCTTTATATTGACCGGGACGATAGGCTCAATTCAGAAAGAATCAGCTGCCAGATCGATTTATGAATTATTTATTTTGGATGTCATCCAGGACATCATCCTGACCGATGCAACTCAATTATGCCTAAATTAATCTGATAATTAAAGAAAACATTTAAGGCTTAATTGATATGATCACATCATCCGGGACGATTACAAGATAGGCCGGGACAATATAATGGATGATTGACATCGGTCAGCTTCTTTTCATGGCGATGTTCGGGATGAATTTCCTTGGATTTGAACTAATCGTTCAGGACGATATTTTATCGGCCTAGACAATGTGATCAAAAACCTTTTAATTATCCCAAATTATTCTAGCTGATTGAGCTTATTTTGCACTGATCATATAGGACAATATTCATATCATCCTAGACGATAATGTCGGCAAGTTACAATCAATGAGCTTGTTTGGAGCTCTTCTATTTAAACTTTGTCAAGACACTTCATAAGTGTCTTTGGTAGCCATTGAAGCTTTGTTCTTCTGGAGGAAACTTGAAGAGAGAGCTTGAAAGAGAGAGAGGAAAAGATGAAGTTTGAGAGAGGGAGAAGATCCTTGGAGGGGTTTCAAGGGAATGTGGAGGGATTTCAAGGGAGTGTGGAGGGGGTTCCATATGGTTGCTCCAACAAGCTTGTACCTTAGTACCATCGGATTCAAAGCTCGTCTTGAGGCTCGTCTTCCGCCGCACTGGGGAAGGTGGAAGTGATTTTGTAAGGGTTTCACCGCCTTGCTGTGGGGGCTAAAGGAGAAACACTAAGTTTAGTGTAATACTTAGAGGGTGCCTCTGAGGAGTGGACGTCGATCAAGGTTTGACCGAACCATTATAAATCTGTTGTGTTCTTTCCTTTATTATTTTTGTATTTAATTTTTGCACTTTGATTTTCTTTGTGGTGAATTTTGGTTTGGTTTGAGTTTGTGTTTTGATCGTTAAAAGATTTTTAAAATACCAATTCACCCTCCCTCTTGATTAGCATCGAGACTAGTTCATAAGGGCTTAACATCTTTAACAAACTTTCAAGTGTCATCAGTGCACTTTAATAATACTTGAATATTAATACAATGAGGATAAGAAAATGAGAAGAAGAGAGAAAGCATATACCTGGAAGATCCACTTGGTTTTTTGAGACTTGCCTCCTATCAGATGAGTTAGAATACCCTTTTTGTGTATAATTCGAGGCACCCTCACCTCTAGTAGATGAATTCACCTCCCAATAAGGGAAATTTATAGATACCAATTCTTGATCTACTCTGCCACTAGTATTTAAACTATTTCCATATATTTTTTCTCATAATGGGAGTAAATTGGAGCTTCATAAGAGTACTAGGTCTTGATCGCCTCTGTCATCAGTATTTAAACTCTTGTCAAATAATTTTTCCTCCAATTGGAGATAACTAGAGCCTGAGTAAGAGTACCGGGTCTTGATTGCCGCTTCTAATATGTAAAATCTTGATAGATAATTTTTCTCCCACAGAAAGTGAAGTGGAGCCTATGTAAGAGTATTGGATGTTGATCTCCTCTGTTTCCAATATTTAGATTATTGACGAATAATTTTTCCCCCATCAAGAGTAAATTGGAGCCTACATATAAGTACTCGACTTTAATTATGGTCACTAGTATTTAAACTCATGGCAGACAATTTTTCCCCCAATGGGAGCGAACTAGAACCTGTTTAAGAGTATCAGGCCTTGATCGCCGCTTTTGATATTTAAACTCTTGCCGGATAATTTTTCCTCTGCTGAAAGTGAAATGGTGCCTACATAAGAGTATCGGGCGTTGATCACCTACATCACCGATATTTAGACTCCTTATGGATAGTTTTTTCCTTAGTAGGAGTGAACTAGAGCCTGCGTAAGAGTCCCGAGTTTTAATTGCAGTCACTAGTGTTTAAACTCTTGCCAGACAATTTTTCTTGCAATGGGAGCAAACTTTATCCTGCGTAAAAGTATCAGGCGTTGATCGCCACTTTTGATATTTAAAGTCTTATCAAATAATTTTTCTCCCGTTCAAAGTGAACTGGAGCCCGTGTTAGAGAATCGTGTGTTAATCACCTTCTCCGCTGATATTTAGACTCTTTCTAGATACTTTTTCCCCCAATAAAAGTGAACTAGATCTAGCATAAGAGTATCGGGCTTTGATCGCCATCACTAGTATTTAAACTCTTACCGGACAATTTTTCCCCCAATAGGAGTGAATTGAAACCTCTATACGAGTTATTTTATTTATAGTTCTTCAAACTTATTTTCCCTAGCCCCTAAGGGGTGTGTTTAATGCCCAAAAATTAATTAACTTCCTATTATTTAAAAATGAAATATGAAATAAATTAAGAGCAATTTTATTTAAAAATATGATAAATATGCAGGAAATTAACTATTTCCTTTCGAGAAAAATCCTACATTTTTTTTAAAGATTTTTTGGATTTTTTTTGGAATTTTTTGGAGCTAAAAATTGTATTATACTTCTAAAGGATTTTATTAATTTAATTAATTAAAAAAATTCCATCAATAGTTGCCTGCTGTAAGAATTACTTTATAAAAATAACCTCCTTCTTAAGAGGTAACACTTAATATATATCAGCAAGAGAAACCTAGTGAGAGAAAGTTTGGTGTTTCGGTGAGGAAAAAATAAGTTTTTTTCAAATTTTCTACTTTCCTCTTTTTTCGTTGTTGGCACGGACGGCAAAGTTTCGCCATCCTTCCAACAGCATTTGGTGACTCAGATGGAATGCCATTGCCTAGCAACATCTGGTTTCTGTGCGAACTTTCATAATGGCTTGAAGGTCGCAGTGTGATCTGCTGCGAAAGTTTTTAATGGAGGTTCTAGAGGTATGTCAATTCTCAGTGGTCAAAATAAAATTTTAAAAGAGAAAACTTTTATTATAAATGAAGGATGATTGTTAAATTCCAAAAAAATACCAGTTGTTTTGGGTAAAGTAAAAGATTTGATTAGGGAGAATGAATTCAAAAGTCCAAAAACTACAAGCTACAAAGCTGGGATTAAAGAACTTAGTGGGAAATTCGATTTGGAAGCTTCATTTGAAAATTTATTTTAATAAGTGTTATAGCTCCATTTCTCTTCCCACATCTCTAATTAAGAGTGGTCCTATTAAAAATTTGAATGTTTTTCCAGCGATAGATAAAGTTTATTTTAATGCGAACAAGGTGACTGAAGATTTTCTGGACTTAGAAAATAAGGGAGACCCTCTATTAAAATCTGGAAATATTAAATCAAAGACACAAGATTTTAATAACCTACCTAATGTTGCCAATATAGGCCAGGTTAGATTGCCATCTATTTGGACAAGAAAGCCAAACATTAAAATTGACAATTTGGAGCTGGGTTCGTGTCTTACAGAAAAGCTGTAATGCTAAATGTTGAAAAAGAGGTAGAAATTATAAAGAAGCTGCAAAATGCACTTGTTGTCAAAGTGTTTAGTGATAATATACTTTTTCAGGTGATATGTTTTGAATTGAGAAGGTAGTGGACTTGTTTTGGGAAATTCTATATAACTGAATTGGTTCTTGATTGGGTGCTTTGCTCGTTTGAGAATTCAACAATTACGGAGTCTATTTTGATGAGAGGACCTTGGTTTGTTAAAGGTCATGTTATTGTTATTGATAGATGGCCACCTATGTTCTCACCTACTTCACTTATAGGTCTCTCAGCTCCTATGTAGATTAGAATGCCCAATCCACCTTTGCAATGTTTGGATGAAATTAATATTTGTAGGATAGCTTCCCAAGTTAGCAAACCATATTTGTTAGATGGGAACATGTTTCAATGGGGAAGAAGGGAGTTTGCTAGAGTTTGTTTTTGAATCTAGTTGGACAAAAAACTTCCCTTAGGTGTTTAGGTGAAAGGATTGGCGGGTGGTCATGTTAATGTGGATTGTTAGGATGTGAAGGTGGAATGGCTAAGATTGTTCGGATGTGAATGTGGATTGCCATCTATTTGGACAAGAAAGCCAAACATCAAAATTGACAATTTGGAGCTGAGTTCGTGTCTTACAGAGGATGGAAAGGCTGTAATGCTAAATGTTGAAAAAGAGGTAGAAAATGCAAAGGTAGAAAATGCACTTGTTGTCAAAGTGTTTAGTGATAATATACCTTTTCGGATGATGTGTTTTGAATTGAGAAGGCAGTGGACTCGTTTTGGGAAATTTTATATATCTGGATTGGGTCTTAATTGGGTGCTTTGCTCGTTTGAGAATTCAACAATTATGGAGTCTATTTTGATGGGAGGACCTTGGTTTGTTAAATGTCATGTTATTGTTATTGATAGATAGTCACCTATGTTCTCACCTACTTCACATACAGGTCTCTCAACTCCTATGTGGAATAGAATGCCCAATCTACCTTTGCAATGTTGGGATGAAATTAATATTTGTAGGATAGCTTCCCAAGTTATCAAACCTTATTTGTTAGATGGGAGCATGTTTCAATGAGGAAGAAGGGAGTTTGCTAGAGTTTGTTTTAGAATCCAGTTGGACAAAAAACTTCCCTTAGGTGTTTAGGTGGAAAGATTGGCGGGAAGATTCTTTAAAAAATTTGAATATGAAGGAATTTCAAAGCTTTGTTTTCAATGTGGTAAAATTGGTCATGTTAATGTGGATTGTCCGGATGTGAAGGTGGAAGTGGCTAAGGTTGTTGTGGAACCTGTGGACTTGGTAGATGGTGCTAATAAAGTTAATGTTAACAAGGAATGTTAATGTTAACAAGGAATCTGAATACGGGTTGTGGTTTTTTTTTTTTTTTTTGAAGAAATGCTATTTGCATTAAAACGGAAGAAAGAACAGCCTGACACAAACTAGAACCAAAATAAAAACTAAGAGTTCCTTTATCCAAAAGGAACCTTATTGAAAGCATATTTGTTAAAATAAACTTATCATAATTGAAATTAGATGCACTATTTCCCATTTTAAAACCCTTGGGATGGAAGGGATACCAAATATTAAACAACCTGAAAGGTTGGTTAGTATCCCAGAGTTCCCAATCGATTAAAAAATAAAACCTAGTACCGGTCCCATAAGCAATTAGAATAAATTTAGAAAACAAATATAAGGCTAAAAGAAAGTAAAAGAAACTAAACAAAAAATCTAGAAAGTAAATACAAGTATTCTCCATCATCCAAGAAACACCTAAGAATACTTCCAATAGGTTTCTCAGATGCCACTTCCAAATTTCGAGGCCGTAATCCAAAACTAGTAATCTGAGATACTCTTTGATCAGGAGCTCCATCATCAAGTATCTTATAAGAAATTCCATTCTACTATTTTCAATGTAATAACAAGAAAGCATATCAATGAGCTAAAGGGGAAGAGCCCCTCATAAAGTTCTTTAATCTGAGATCTATCATCCTTCTTCTAGGTAAATCATCCACTGGTTCCCAATGATTGTAGTTGTTTGAACAATTTATGTTTAGACCCGGAAGAATAACCTTCCTTAATAGTTTCCGTTTTTCCCTTCACTATCACAGCCTTTTTAAAATTCAAATTAACCTCAGAAGGAGGAGTATCAAATTCTGGTGCAATAGCAGGAATAGTTCCACTTAATTCTCCCATTCCGTCTAAAGGAGTTTCCATTCTGATAGTTATCACGGCATTAATTGAAGGAGAGACAACTTTCAATTCAGCAACAGTCTCTGACTCAGCAAAAGTAACGACATCCTCTTCTCCTTCAAGAATTCATGCCTCTTTGAAATCAACTTTTGAATTTTGAACAGATTTAGTAATTTGGATAGCTTGATCAGCAATCAAACCATCAGAATTATCCCAGCGATTGACTACTAAAGACCAATCATTCGGAGCTTTATCCAAAATTTGAACATTCTGAAAATCAACATCCTCAATTAAACTTTTATTAAAGTCTTCTTTGTCAACAACTTCAACATTGTTAACATTAGATAAATCAGCATCTATATCATCATTTTCTTCAAGAGATAACACACTATATTTATTTGAATATTCGAGATCTGATATGGTTTTATCAGATACAACATCAACAAAATCTTCCTTATCTCCAACAGGATTCATACCCGAATCCACCTTATCAGGATTTTCCCTAGTGTGAAAATTTGATTTCTTCTTATCAAATAAAACTTTTTGCCTCTTTTTGTTCTTGAACTTCACATGCATCCATGGCCCATAAGAAATTTCATCATCTTGAACTAAACTTTTAGGAACTACTTTATCAATCAGATTCAGAGTATGAGAGACATATGTGTTGAAACTTATTAATTATGAGTTAGGTTGTTAGACCTAATATTATATCCCAGCGGCTAACTAAGAGGGGGGTGAATTGGTAATTTAAAAAAAAAAAAATTAGGCCCTCTTAAATTTTAAACCTAAACAAAACTCTTTAAGGAATTTTTTTAAGTACTTTTCAACCACAGATTAACCACAGAAACAGTAAAGTAAAAAAGCAATGGAAAATAAAAGACATAAGATTTATAGTAGCTCCGTCAAACACACCTACATCCACTCCCCAGAGGCACCCTCCGAGTATTGCATTAATATCAATAGTATCTCTCCTTTTGCCCCCACAGCAAGGCGGAGAAGCCTTCACAAAACTATCTTCCACCACTACCTGGTGCAGCAGAGAACCGTCGTCCTTTTACACCCTCCAAGTGTAGGCAGAGAACCTTTCCGCTGTTCACACTCTCCAAGTGTAGGCAGAGAACTTTTCGTACTTTCACACTTCACCAAGTGTCGGCAGAGTACCGGATCTCCTTGAAAGATCTTCTCACAAGAAATCTAGAAGAACAAGAGAAAAGAGTGAAGTAATCACAATTTACAAAGTTGAGATCCTTACCTTTGAGTACCAAGTGAATCCTTCATGCTCCAATGGTAAGAACTCTCCTTCAAACACTCTCTCTTACTCTCTCCTTCACTCTTCTTTTAGTAAGCACAAAGACCAATGACCAAAAAGATTAAAATACAGTTTACATTGGACCTTTTATATGAAAGACACAAAAAACCGTCCAAAAAAAGCAACTTTTCAATTCTGTACGTACTTGATCGTCCCGTACGATCAAAATTTGTACGTACGAATAGTGTAAAAACTGTTGAATATGAACCCCAATGTGCATTGGTACGAAATGACTTCGTACCCGATCATCGTCCCGTACGAACCATGTTCGTCCGGTATGAACGGTTATTTCCATAATCATTTTTACAAAAAAACTGAATGACTCTTACGTTTCCAAACCAGAAAGAATCATCCTTGGACAAACATAATTATCGTCTGGACGAAGGCATCCAGAGAGCATCGTCCTGGGACGAACGTAATGATCGTCTGGACGAAGGCATCCAGAGAGCATCGTCTAGGGACAAACTGACTATTTTGTTTGGACGAACAGTTAAAGTCATGGGTCCAGAGGACATCGTCCAAGGACGAACTGACTATTTCGTCTGGACAAACAGTTCAAAGTGAGAAATCAGAGGACATCGTCCAGGTACGAATTTGGAATTTTATCTAAACGATAAGGACTTAGAAAAATTTCTTCACTTTTTATTCGTTCCATTGCTCTTCGAGGGGTACAACTAACCTGATCGTCCTGTACGACCATGGTTCGTCCCGTACGATTAGTAGAAAAAATTTTAACTTTTAAAGATCTCCCTCAGTGTTTATGTGCTAGGTTGCTCAATTACAATCACAGTCTCTCAGACTCAATAAAATGAAAAATACATACTTCAATTTACAAAATATGATATGTTGAATTTGATTGGAAGTTTTCAGTAGTCTAGAGTACGATTACCCTAAAATGTTAGTCCACACAAGAGTAAAAATAATTCTTCCAAAAAATGTTAGGAGAAAATAATAATTAAGAACAATAATATTTGGAATCATTAAAACTATACAAGTTGCAAAAATGTAAGAGGTGCAAAAGCTAAGTAGCAACTCTCTTAACAATATGGACATACAGAATCTTTATGTCCAATTCTTCCACATTTGAAACAAAGATATGAAAGATTTTCATATTCAAATTTTTTAAAAAATCTTCCATTTAAACGTTCAACCCAAATACCACAAGGGAGCTTAGTATTCAATTTAATTCGAATGCAAGCTCTAGCGAATTCCCTTCTTCCCCATCTAAACATATTGTCATCTAATAATAAAGGGGTCCCAATTCTAAAAACTATTTAGTAATGTTGATTTCATCCCAACAATGAAGAGGCAAATGAGGTAGACGAATCCAAATGGGAGAAGAAATCTCATCCATAGAGATAGGAGAGAAGTTAGGAGACCATCTGTCTATACCAATGGTGATGCCCCCAACGTACTAAGGACCTCCACTAAGAACTTCCTCCATTGCTTCAGATGACTGAAACGAACACAAAAGTCAATCTAATCCAAGTGAGGTTATATGAAACCCTCCAAATTTAGTCCATTGTCTCCTTAGTTCAAGACTACAGTTTGAAAAAGGCAAATTCTTGTAAAGAATTTTCACCACCAAGGAATTTCTCAAAACCTGAACATTAGCTTTTGCTTTCTCCATATCAAGCTTGACAACATTTGCATCCTCATTTCCATCAAACCTCAATTCAAATTTATTTTATATGTGGTTTTTTAATTATCCAATCCAGAGGAAGAAACTAGAATTTTAATATTAACATCACCGAGAATGTTATTATCAACACCATTACCTTACTTCAACAGATTATCTTCTTTTGACTTGCAACCTGAAGAAGAAGCCTCCATGTCATTTGATTTAGGGAAAAAAATCGAACTAGGTGAAAATGACTTACTGTTCAAACAAGAAATAACTTCCTTTCCTTTCTCTGTCTCCGACAAAAACTTCTGCTTAGAGACAAAACCACCCTCTCTGATTACCAGAGGAGAATTCGTGAAATAGGAATTGCGAGAGAAGCTACGGTTGGAAGAAAATCTACCTTTTAAATCCAATGAAGTTGGACGCGCAACAGATATTAAGGATGAGGTGTTCCAGTCATCAGTGGATGACCGGCCACCCTCTTCCATCATCAACATTGATAGCAGGACTTCAAAAAATCCTTCCTATTTTCCTGGACGTTCTCTCTCTTCCTGGACGTGCTCAATACAAGTTGTGGTTATATGTTAATTATGGCAAGAAATGATTCAACAATGTTGATTTAAGGTGGAAAAAACATTTTGGTGGTTCTGTAGCTAACAAGAAAGTTTTTGTTGCAAAGAAATTTCTGCCTATACACGATAAAGGAGTTATTAACCCTATTAAAGAGAAGAAGAGTCTACCTGGGAATACCTTTGTTGTTTCTAAAGGCATGGATGCTAATATGGTTTTCTCGAACTTTCTAAATTGTATAAAGGAATTAAAGAGATTAGAAGATATCAACTCATTTATTGTAAACATATACTGTACTGCTATTTTTCTTGTTTGGAAAAGTAGATGCAAATTGGTTCATGGTGATAAAAAAGATACAAATTTGTTAATTGCTGCTAACATGGTGTCCATGTCTCCGATATCACCTTTTATTAATACTTGTTCGGATAACCAGTGTAAGTTGTCTTCTTCTTGGCATCCCCCTCCTCCTGGATGGATAAAGGTTAACATTGATGCTTCTTTATTAAGTAATAACAAGACAGGGATTGGCGGAGTTTTCAGAGATCATAAAGGAAGATTTATGCTTGCTTTTGGTGTTAAATATTTGCATTGGGATATAGCATAGTTAAAACTTTTGGCGGTTTTTGCTTTGAAAAATGTTATTCAAGAATGGATGTTGGAAGCACAGGGAGTAATCATAGAAGGAGATAATGTTAATATAATCACATTACTTCAACACTCTTTGAAGAAGTTGAAAAATAAAGAAAGGATTGAAGTCCTTCATTTAAGATTTTCATCAAGTTTCTTTTAATTTTTCTACTAGATGACGTAATAAAAAAAACTTTTTTATTTATTATTATATTGATTATTATTTTGAAACCTCCTTGGGTGGCCAGTTGATCTCCCACTTACTTATGTATTTCTTTAAATTAAATTACATTTAATTATATTATTTATTAAAAAATTTATATTTATGGGTATTTTAAATATTTTTAAATTACCTATATATTAAATTTCTAGTTTTGGTAGATTCATTACATGAAATTTTAACATTGATTGTACTTGTGAACATCATTCATAGGGGAGAGATTAGTGGATGATTTTGCTCCAAATATTCATTAATCACATCGATAAGCACTCTTAATTTCTTATTTTTATCATCTTTTATATGTGTAGGATGCACTAACACTTAGCTTAGGCCCTCTTAGATCTTAAGATGGGTGTGTTTGCTATTTTTTATGCATTTCCTTACATGTTATCCAAGGGCTAGTCCAAAATTTTATCTAAAACCCATTTAACGTAGTGACACCCTAAGAAAAATAATTAAGGACCCGTCTAGCTATCTTAAAAAAAATATATATGAGCTAGGATAGATCCCTAATTGATATGAAACTTTCAACATTTAAACTTAGTGACATCCTAAACCTCCCAGAATTTTTTAGAAATTTTTAGGAGCTTTTAGACCCCTTAATTAACAAATCTTAATTTACCCGATAATTAGGTTTCGATAACTTCAAAAAATTCTAATAAATTCATTTCAACTGAGAAAATTACCCATAATACATCAAACTCTTCAGAATTTAATCATCAACCTTAGATAATTAGGGTCCCTTAATTGAACTTCAATTTAAGCCATAATTTAATTTTAACTAAAATTAACATTTTTGCACTTATTAAATAATTAAAAATTGTTAAAAATTTCAAATTTTCCCAAAACACTTGAGAACACTTCTTTAAGTCATTTCTAACCTTTGGGGGTGATTCCAAGTAGTTTGAAGCTAATTTGGATCAAAACCCTAAACTTTAATTAAAGTTTTCCTTTTTGACCTTCAACAAATATGAACTTTAGACTACTTGAACCATCTTACATATGACTTATCCAAAGCCATACAAGCCTATTAAGGGCACCACTTCTAGCTTTTGGATTAGGACCGGTGTTTACCTTTTCTGCTCTATGTAATGTTATGTGATTGTGTGTGACACGTGTGTTGATTGCTCTGATGTGTTTTGATGATTTTTGTGATGTCTTGTTTTATTATTTTACTTTTCTTTGCTTATGTTGTGATTTGTGCGTTAGATTGCACATGGGCTAGAGCCACTTTTATACTAATCCAATTTTATGCAGGTGGCCACGCTCATGCAACGCTAAAATAAAATTGGCAACAATGATTTAAAGCTTTAAGACTAACGTTATTTTCTGCAGATGCTCCAGAGAATGCTTAGCCCCCTTAAAATTAAAAGAGTGTGACCATGTGTTTTTCCTTTTACTACTTAGATTGTTATATTAACTACTTAGGTTGTTATATTAATTGCTTGAAATATTTTATTGGGATAACCATGCAAGAATTCAGATCTATTTTTTTTATAATGTAATTTGTTATAATTTGTATTGAGTTGTGAAAGTCTTTACTAGTCTGGCATTTCAAATATAAGATACCCAAAGAGAATAAGAAAAGCCATTTATAGGGAATCTTTTAGTCGTTTGGGTACCCTTCCGGGGGATGAACCACACAGAGCCCAAAGGAGACGATCCAATGGGAGATGATCCGGAGAAGGATGATTCACTCGAAAAAGGAGACTTGAAGATGAAATGCTTGGCTTTTAAGACTTGCATCATTTATTAGGATTAGAATCCAAGATGTTAGTGGAGCTTAGCCACCATTACTTTTTTATAGACCATGAATTATACTTATACGGTACTTGCTGTAAACTTTACTATGTTTTGTGAATTTTTATTGATATGTTTATTTTGTGTGCGCATTAAAAATTATCTGTCTTTTCTAGGTTTCTTTCTTGCATGTGTATGGTCTGATTTGTACTAGGCTCTCTAGGATAAAAATTATTTTCTACTCGCCAAAATTTTAAGAATTAAATAATTTAGAAATCTAATAACCTAGGGAATAGCCGGAGCTGTTTGGGGTCGCATGCATATTATTGCATCTCTCCCTCCTTCCAATAAGACACCTCCCCACCTGCGGGTAAAGTCCGGATAATCTGGCCTATAAGGACGAAGTGTTGTACTTAGGTAGGCTCAGTCTTTTCTAAAAATTATTTTTATATAAGCATATTTTTAAAATCGGAAGTAAATCTCATTTAGACCTTCTAAACTAGTATGTATTACATTAGAGACCAACTAAATTAAAATTTAAATTGTATTAGCTTTAGGAGCATTAACCTTACATAAGTCCAGAGGCAATTAGAAAACTCTCTAGACGTCGGCCCTACTTCCAAAATACTAAACTACTTACATATCTTTAATAAAAAACTGTACAGCATGAATTTTAATCGTTTAGATGGTTAGCTATTATCCATTTTCATGCAGGGTATAAGATCAGGTGTATTAGCTAAGACACGGGTGTTAGTGTTGGGTAAAATACAAAGTCTATCTTAGATCTAGGATTCGAGGCTACTATATTCGGTGTTTCGTAGTATACCAAAATAGTGGGTAAGTTCCTCCTCTTCAAGGACTATAAATCTTACTTATCTGCGTCATATTGATGACGCCACTTCTATAATTTCTCTATGCGTGCTTTGAGTGTTTGAGTTTCTTTCTCTCCTCGGCTGCCTTAGTCTCTTTGAATGCTGAGATGAATCGTGAAGTTGACTAAGCCCGTTTAAAACATTTCTTCCTTTTTTAGTAGGATTTTCTAGTATCCCCTTTTATACCAATCCCTTTTTTGGGAAGAATAATCACTACGGGAGAACACGTGATTACCGTCGGATTTTTCCGGCGAAAAATTATGCGCCGGTAATAACGGCGCAGGCAACGGCGGAATCGTTCGACGAAAATTTTGCGGCAACATTTCCGGCGCAAAATACGCCGTAAATTTACCGACACCGATTCCGCCGGCCAATCCGACGGTAAAGGAATGTCTGAACCATTTCCGTCGCACGTTACGGCGGAACCGTTTCGGCGTACGTTACCGGCGTACATTGCGCCGGCGTATTTAAACTCAACGAAATATTATCGACGGATGATGCGTCGGAAATTATACCGGCGTCAGTAGCGTCGAAATCGTCCGCCGGTAAAAGCCCTATTTCCCGAAACCGAACCCCTCTGGCCGTCATTCGTTTCCTTCCATTCTCTCACTTCGACTGCTTCGCCCATCGCCCTTCGTCGTCGTTCGTCGCTCGCCGTGGTTAGACGTCGTCGACGGTCACCGGACTTCGCCGTCGACGGTCACCGGACTTCGCCGAGCCCATTCTTAGTCGCGCGCCGCCTCTCTCCTTCCTATTCGCGCGCCGCCGAGGAGGGTCGTAGAACGACCGAAGGTATTTGTTTTCATTTTTTTTCCTATTTCGGTTGGATTACATATAGGATTAGCCTTAAGTCCATATCTTTTTGCTATAGTCATGGTTGTTATCACTAGACATTTGCTAGAGGATGTATCTTGGTGCATGCTTTTTGTTGATGATATTGTTCTTGTTGATAAGACTAGAGAGGGATTTGAAGGTAAACTTTGATTATGGAGATCAACATTAGTCCATATCTTTTTGCTTTAGTCATGATTGTTAGCACTAGACATTTGCTAGAGGATGTACCTTGGTGCATGCTTTTTGTTGATGATATTGTTCTTGTTGATAAGACTAGAGAGGGAGTTGAAGGTAAACTTGGATTATGGAGATCAACATTAGTCCATATCTTTTTGCTTTAGTCATGGATGTTATCACTAGACATTTGCTAGAGGATGTACCTTGGTGCATGCTTTTTGTTGATGATATTGTTCTTGTTGATAAGACTAGAGAGGGAGATGAAGGTAAAATTTGATTATGGAGATCAACATTAGTCTATATATAAATCCATTACTTTTTTACTCTTATATATAGGTTATGGATATTAAAAATCAAAGAAGTTGGATGTATAACCGATTATCTCAAGGTCGGAATACATTAACATATGAATTCATCAATGGGGTGAACTTTTTCATTCAGCAAGTGAAACAGCTGCCCAGCTTTATATCAGAAGGAAAGTTTCGATGTCCATGTTCTAAACACAAAAATCTAGTGCACCTAGAACCAGATGATGTAACTGTTGATCTGTATCACAGAGGATTCATGCCACGGTATTGGTATTGGACTTCTCATGGTGAGTATGAGCCACAATTTGATTATCAATGCGGTCCTTCTACAAGTAGTAATGTTGCTGAGGCTGAAAACATCCGTCCAAATCTTGAGGAATTAGTTCATGATGCAACTGGAATTCAAACTGAACAAAATACAGAAGAGTTACCGAATACGGAGGCACAAAACTTTTATGATTTATTGCATGCTGCCCAGCAACCAATCTAGAAAGGGTGCATGACTCACTCAGAAATATCTGTTGATGTGAAGATGTTAAGCATCAAGGCTGAATATAACGTTGCTCGTGAATGTTTTAATCAATTCATTGGGCTGCTTAAGAAAACCAAAATCACGCATCCTATATGTCATAATCCAGACCACCGGTCCATCTAATCCCATATAATCATCACCAGTACTCTCACCGATTGATGGACTCACACTATTGTCAATATCTAATTCGTCCGGTTACGTAGATATGACTTCCATTCAATTTATAGAATGGCTGGACAAGGAAAATGGAAAACACATACGGTGTTTTAAGCGGTCAAAGAGCAACTCATGAAAATAACAAAGAACTGGCAAAAATAAAAAGACAAAGAGAAAAAAAAAAAAGAGTGAAAAATGAAAATCAAAAAAGCAAGAAGCGAAAAAAAAAAGACACGCCAACTTCAACCGACAGCCGCCCACCAGCCCCCCCCTTAGATGCCGCTTCTAACACACCTCCCCCCCCCAAAAAAAACAACAATCCCCAACCACCAAAAAAAATCAGTCGAGTGCGCCGGCATGTCTCAATCTAAACCAAATCTCCCACACCCCATCTCACTTGTAAAAACTACAAAAACACACCAAATCCAACGACACATATGGACCAACCCTCACCTGTACCGACAAATCCATTGGATCATTATAGTATTCTTACTCTAACAAGACCCAACATCCAATTTGTCATCCAACAACCTATGCCAAACCTATGCAAACCACTTGCTCAAGCACACCCATTCAAGAATCACTCAAACGCTTCTTAGATACATTCAAGGAACCTTGCACACAATTTGTATTCCACTAAATCGATCTAACCCACATACGCGGTTCTATGTAGAACGCAGATTGGGAAAGCAACATACATAGATAGAAAGTCTACTATTCGGCTTCTGCAACTTTCTCGAAAAAACTCCCAAACTTAATCTGCTGGCAAGTCAAGAAACAAAAATACAATAGCCCGCCTCCTCAACGATAAGCTGAAGAAGTACCGAGCAACTAAGCGCCAAGCCCAACAATGAAATCCTTATGGCTCAGACGACTCCTAAAAGATTTACATACACCACAAGACGATCCACAAACAATCTTCTAACTACGACAAAACCTCGGCCATAGCTCTCGCCAAACCAATCCCGTCTCTCCACCACCTCGAAATAAAGCACATCGAGGTCGATTTCACTTCATTCGGGACCTGCATCAAGAAGAACAAAATCTCCGTTCATCACATCTGTACTAATGATCGAAACCCTCGCTTGATATCTTCACCAAAGCACTACCAACACAAAAGAATTCAAAAAATCTATCTAAACAAACTCACAGCACTACATAGCCATTAGTTTGAGGGGGCTATAGCCACCGACACATGTGGAAACCTTAGATGGTTCCACATTTTACATAACCGTATAGAGTAATAGTGTACTTCTTTAATGTTCTCTACGTTTTATATCCCTTGTAATCCAATAGACAATGTAATGAAATCTTTTTTCGTGTTTTTCCTCTATTTTTCTAGCTGTTCCGTAAAGCCATCTCTGGCTGCACCAAATCCTCCTCTCTCCCATTCTATACAAAAGAGAGGAAAAAACCAAAACCACAAAGAAGTAAGAGGTGAGATAAAAATTGAAATGCCCTCACAAAAAAGACTCATCACATAGAAAATTATCATAGAACCAGTTCAAAATTCACTTAATTGCATGTAGACCCTCCAAAGTGGAAAGAAACATCATTGTCCAAGTGAGGTCCTAAAAAGACCCATGCAGCACCCGAAGAGATGAGTGGCACAAAAACTCCAGGGGCAAGGATTCCATCATATAATAAGCATAGCCTTATAATTAAATCCTTGCGAGCTCCAGACTAGCCTTTCCAACTTGCAAACCTTTGAGAAAACACACCTTTTGATAATGAGCGCAGGTAGTGAAGAGCTATTTCGCCTGATGTTTCCAAAGCGCCTCGCATACATTCTTTCTGCTCGAATTAACGCCCCTCCTCGCGTGCAGAAGCTTACGGGATTGTCTTCCTCTCCCTCCAGTCGTACTGACGGTCGAGGCTTGTCCAATTAATGCGAGTTGGAATTTTTTCCTGCTCGAATTAGAGCCCCTCCTCGCATGCAGAAGCTTACGGAATTTCTTCCTCTCCCTGCAGCTTTACTGACGTTAGGCTTTTCGTTATTTGCGAGCTTAAAAATTATTTATATCCTGACACCGAATTACTCTCCGCTTTCAACACGAGATGGAGAAGCTTATGGGAATTTCTTCCAATCTTCCCTCCGGACCTTACTAACGGTTGAGGCTTCCGTTATTTGCAGAGTATTAAGAATTTTTTATTAACTCATTACAGAATTAGCGGACCCCTCCTCGCGTTGCAGAAGCTTAACGGAGATTTCTTTTCAATATTAGCGGAAGTTTGCATATGAGCGAATGGAAACGAATCGAGTGAACGCTCATTTATGCATGTCAACGATCGAGCGTAGAGCCAAAGGAGAGAGTTCGAGGGGCGTGCAAGTTAGCATTCGAGCGCGAGAAGCCGGATGACGAGTAAGGTAGTCGCGACAAGAAGAAGTACTGACGAAGATAAGAGAGACAGTACAACATAGGTAGAAGTACGGCCTTGTCTATATATCTCTCTACATCTTATATTCCGACGACAGTCAAAATTCTGACGTACGAGTAGAGAAGTACAAATCGTAGGCAGAAGATCCGACGAGCGTCAGAATTCTGACGCACGGTAGAAGTTACGACGTCGGGCAGAAGACTGACAAAATTCTGACGACTGTTACGATTCTAACAATTAAAGTTAAGAAGTACGAATACTGGAAAGTCCAACTTGTTTAGAAGTACGACACAATGAGAAAGAGGCACCAACGAAAGTTCGTCGATGAGCAGAAGTCCGACGATGAGTAGAAGCCGCTGAATAACAAGAAGCCGACGATAGGAGAAGTCCGACGTCGGGTAGAAGTTCAACGTCGGGTAAAAGACCGATGAAAGTTAGTCGAAGAGCAAGAAGTCAGAGACGAGTAGGAATTTTCGCTGACGAAACAGAAGTCCGACGACAGGAAGAATCTGATGTCGGGTAGAAGTTCCACACGTCGGTGAGAAGGAACCGACGAAAGTTTCATCGACGCAGCAGAAGTACGACGACGAGGAGGAAGTCCGCTGACGGAACAAGAAGTCCCACTACAAGGGAGACAGGTCCCCGATGTCGGGTAGACGCTAACGGACCTTTGGGAAGAAGAACCGATGAAATTCATCGACGAGCAGAAGTCCGACGACGAGCGAGAAGATCCGCTGATGAGCAAAAAGTCCACGACGACAAGGAGAAGTCCGACGTCGGGAGTAAGAAGTTACGGCCTTGGCGTAGAAGACCGATGAAAGTGGTCAATGAGCAGCAGTACACGACGACGAGTAGAATGTCCGCTGCACAGAGAAGGAGTCTGACGACCAGGCGAGAAGTCGACGTCGGGTAGAAGACCATCCGAGGTTGTATGTCCAAACATTTGTTCGAATGACATAAAACCTGCGTGAAAGAGGTCGAGAGAATTCCACCAAGGAAGTGGACACCGTAATCCGAGCGGTTGGTATATCGAAACATTTATTCGACGATGTTAACCTGTGTGTAAAGAGCTCGAGAGGAATCCACCAAGGATGTTTGAGACCCTATCTCGAGTTGTATGTCGGAACATTGTTCGACGACGTTAACCTGTGTGGAAGAGGTCGACGAGAATCCACCAATGATTGTAAGACTTTCCGAGGTTGTATGTCGAAGCCTTTGCTCGACGCGTTAACCTGTGTGGAAGAGGTCGGGGAATCCACCAAGGATGTGAGACCTACCCGAGGTTATAATTGTCGCGAACATTGTTCGATGACGTTACCTTGTGGAAGAGCGTCAGAGAAGAATCCACCAAGGATGTGAGACCTATCCGAGGTTTGTATTGTCGGAGCCTAAATTGTTCGACGACTATAACCTGTGTGGAAGAGTCAAATCAGATTTCCCCCTAGATCGATTTTCCTTATTGGCGAGGGGAGCAAAATGCCGCGTGTATCCTGCAACCAAAGTGTGAAGATAATGGTCTATTTTGTAGACCGTTACTTTCCTTTTTGAGGTCAGACCTTACCCAAGAGTAGGAAAATCCAGCAAAGGGAACTGTATAAAATTGTTAATTGATTGGAAGTTTATCCTTGCTATCGCTAGGATTTTCCTGAAATATCATCTTAATATAGAAAGCTCGGAGAATCTTGTTACCAGAATTGGCGGTCAAAGTTACCCCCCAGCCCGCATCTGAAATCAACAATAATGACTGATGTCAGGAAAGTTGATAAGTGCAAAATCTTTTGAGATTGGGAGCAAAATTTGCCCCCAGTCGGGAACCACGTTCCCACATAGGCGCCAAACTGTTACGTGTTAGAGAAAATACGCGGCGGTAGAGTTGTAGATTCACCGTCCGAGCAAAATTTGCACGTAAATTTAACACACAAGCAGAAAAAGAAAATGCTATATAACACCAGAGTTTTTTACGTGGAAAAACCCAAAAAGGAGGAAAAAAACCACGGGGCCTCGCCCAGTTGTAAAGTTCATTAGTGTATTTTTAGATTACAAAATGGACCTGATTCGTCCCACAAGTCTGGGATAATTCCAAAATACAAATTTATTTCTCTTCCCCCAGGAAGTTTACAAAGTTCTGTGAATTCCTGGCGTTCCCGAAAATCCGCAGATTCCGCGTGTCTTCTAGGCGGCAGAAGAGCTCTGGCCGGTGGTCGAGGAGGTGAGGAATCTTCCTTGTTCCCCTTCTCCCCTCTTCATACATCATCTCTCTTATACTTGAGTCCCCTTATGTGTAAAATGTAGGGCCTCTATTTATAAATTTATGGAGTGGCATGTCCCGATAAATAGGATTGTGAGATCAAGGTGAATAGGAGTGCGTTTGAGACAGTGTCGAATAGTGAACCCCTAAGTCCCACAAAAAAAAATCGATCGCTGCACATTCGCTGGACATTTGTCGAGGCCTTAATGAAGTCGTAATTCAGCGATCTTGAACTCATTGGATTTGTCATTCGTCGAGCCGTTCGATTCGAGTAAAGCTCAATCAAATTTCAAAGACCGTTTGGTAACTTCAAATTTGCGTTTGAACCTTTTGATAGCAACTTTGATGTCTTTGATTTGACTCATTTGGCTCGGATTGGGTTGAAACGTTGGTGGTCATCGGGCTTCAATTTCTGAGACGCTCAGTTTTACTAATAAGCTCGCAGAAAATCGGAGTTCGGGTTTGCTCCCAAAATAAATTTTAAGTTTTCCGAACTGATTTTGCCTCGAGATTCGCTGCCCCGATCAAGATAATTTTTCGAGCCATGACGTATCAACTTAATTCATTCCTAGAGATTACTTCCCAATTTCCAGCATGATGCCTGAAATTCCTTCCCAATTTGCAACAGTCCCTCCTGACGCCGAAAACTCTGCCCAGAGTGAAGCAAAGATTGTCACATTTATGCCACCAACAGAACAATCATAGTTCTAGCCCGACGTCGAAACCTTCACTCTTCGCCAATTCTACCCGGGCGTCGGAACTCTTTCTACGGTTATCGGACTTTGCTGGACGTCTACGCCGAAGATGAATATTTTTTTTCCATTATTGACTATCTACCTGACGCTGTCTTTCTGAATCTTCTGCTCGTCAGAACTAACATCCTTCTGACATCGTCGCCAGCCGGACTTACGGTCCTTCTGACTTACGTCGCCCGCCGACTACAAGATATGTTGTATAGTCTCGCGAATTATTGAAAAGTAGGAACATACCTACTAACAGGCACATCCTTCTGCTTCCTTCTATTTCTAGATTTGGTTTAAATCTGGTGCCAGTGCATGCACGGCAACAATTTCTGCGATATCTCTTTAAAGGTATAACATGCATCCATTCATACAATATTAACGGATTTAATCTTTATGTATGTAAACTAAATTTGGAAAATAACTTCTTTGTCCATATAGACTGTAGAAGTACATTATACGTCGATTGGTTC
>NW_021319178.1:20000320-20007340 GCF_001605985.2 Dendrobium catenatum
TAAGTGTCTTCTTCAAAGATTTATGCTCTTCTAAATTAAATGTGGAGAATTTGATTCTTATGGAGCAGCAAATTCCATTCATTTTGTGTCAACTTGAGAAAATATTTCCTCCAGGCTTTTTTGACTCTATGGAGCATCTACCTGTTCATTTACCATATGAGGCTATGGTTGGTGGACCTGTTCAGTATAGGTGGATGTATCCTTTTGAGAGATATTTAAATAAACTTAAGAAGACCGCTAAGAACAAATCACGACCCGAAGGCTCTATCTGTGAAGCATATTTAACATACGAGACAACTCAGTTTTGCTCGTATTATTTTGAAACAATATCTCAATCAGGTGAAAGTTCAACATCTCAAAATGTTGGTAAATCCTCTAATATATCTGTATTCAGTGGAATTGGGGAACCTTTAGGCGCTAGCACCATGCGCTATTTGGCCGATAAGGAGATGGCAGTTATCACATTGTACATCTTGCTTAACTGTGATGAAGTTGAGCCGTATCTCGAGTAAGTATGAGTTAAGTTGTTTATATTTTCTATTTTCTTTTAGACTTTGTTCTAAACTCAAGACAAAAATTTGTAGGAGGTTCATTGATGGTCTTAGTACATCAGAAGAAGGAGAAGTCCAGAAGATAGTGGAAAAAGAATTCACTGCTTGGTTTAAAAATACGGTATGTTTTGAATAATTATTCTTACTTAATGAGTTAATTATTTCAATTAATATTAGTAACCATAACATCTTGTACATTTAAAGGTACACACTGAAGACAGTTCGCAGCATTCAAAGTTATCTGAGTTAGCTTGGAGACCAAATAGATTAGTAAAATGTTATCAAATATTTGAGGTCAATGGTTATAAATTCCAGACAAAAAATTGGTGTGAAGGAAGACAGAAAATTCAGGCGTATGTGTAAGAGGGAACACCCATACATGGGATGATTCTGAATACTACTGTTGTGAAACTGTGGTGAAATTGTTAATCTGTTGTAATGTTACAATTGAAATATTGTAGAATTGATATTTGTATAGGTTTGCAGGTGTGGAAATTTGATTGTTGGCTGGGAAGATTTTTTTTTTGTCCATGCTACAGGTTTTCGGCGGATTTTGCGCCGGAAGTTCGCCGGAAAAGACGATACAACGAATTGTATCGTATGCACCGTCGTCTTTGTTCTGTCGGAAATTACCGGCGCATGTTCCGGCGCCATATGCGCCGATAATTACCGGCGTAAACTTTGCGTCGCAAGCAAAATCGTGGGGTTTCTACGCACACTTTGCGACGTTTTATCCGCCGGTAATGTCCGACGCATAATGCGACGCTAATTACCGACGCATATGGCGCCGGAATTAAGACGTTTTTTAACGTCGATAACAATCCATTTTTTCGCCGGTAATTCGTCGGAAACTGCGCCGGAGACATTTCCGGCGCAAATCTTGTGCGGGAAATAATTTATCGACGCGACCGAAACCAGTGTATGCATTTCCGCCGAAACGTGTACCGGAAACTTATAGTTTAGTCGGAATATCTATGTTTTCCGGCAGATTTCGTCCGCCGGTAATATGGGTTTTTCATGTAGTGAATATGGAAGAATAATAATGGATCCTTAATCGAGAGTATTCTCGGGCTCTAGCTAACCACGGGGGCTTGCGCCCGTGGGAAACGGAACTCCACCATCAAATAAACCCCACTCAAGCTGATGTATCAGGTGGGGGAAATCCATTATTTTGATCATGTCGTATATATTACTACCTATCGGGGTGCGTTGGCTAGAGCCATTATCCTCGATGATTAATCGTATGTACAATTTAATCTGCCATTCCATTGGCCTGTTTGCAAGGAGTACGGAAGCCTGTAATTGTCTCCATCCCTTAAGTTGATGCGGTCATATACCCTCTGCTCTCTACAGCCGACGATGTCCTTTCAGAGGTTCACATACATGTAAAGATTTTAATGTAATTTTCAGAATTCAAAATATAGAAAAAATAATTCAAGCATTTAACATTTACTTGAGTAATGATTTATTCTATTCTATTCCATTTAGTAAAAGGAATATCAATTTTAACTCCATCTATAATATATGATGGTACATAATAACCAGTTTGAATCATATACTACATTTAATAATCCACTGATTGCAAGAAAATAGTCATGCAATTTTTTTAAAAATTAAAAGAAATATTTTCAAAAAAAGATGATTGAATATCCTTCCGCAGTATTACTATTTCCAAAGTTAGCCATTTATTTTTTTTCAAAAATTTTCTAAAAGATGATTTATGAATCCCACTCTGATACCACTTGAAAATTCATAAAGGTTGTTAGACCTTATAAAACTAGTCCCGATGCTAACCAAGAGGAGGTGAATTGCTGAATTAAAAACTTTTTAAAAATTTTCAACATCTAAAAACTAATATTTTTATCTCTCAATGCGGAAGCAAAGTAATTTCACAATAACAGAAAATTAGAGATTTTCAACCACACAATTAACATAGAAATAAATGCAAAAAATAAAGTGTAAAAAAAATAAAATCAAGAATAAATAAACAAGAGATTTATAGTGATTTGATCAACCTGACTAACATTCACTCCTTGGAGACTCTCTCTACAAGTATTGCTATAAACTCTTTAGTGGCTCTCATTTAGCCCTCACAGTTAAGTGGAGAAGCTCTTACAAACTCTCTTTTACCAACCCAATGCGGTAGAGGACCGCACTCTTTTCACAAGCAAAGAAGTTTGACTCGTTTTCACCCTTCTAGCTAGGCAAAAAACATTGACTCCTTATCCTCCTAATGAGGTAGAGAACATGGAATCACTTTCATCTTCCCCGGTACAGCGAAGTAGCCGGATCCTTTGACACCAAAGATATCATCTTCTTCCTAAAACATCCCTCAAGATAAACCTTGAATCTGATGGGACTGAGGTGCAAGCTAGACGTATCAATCGTATGAAAACCCTCCACACTCCCTTTAAACCCAAAAGGATCATATCCCTCTCAAACTCCACCATTTTCTCTATCTCTTTCAAGACTCTCTCTTCAAATTTTCTCCAGAAGAATGGAAACTCAATACATGCCAATGATTCTTACAAAGTCTTTAAAGAACGCTTAAACAGACAATTTTCAAAAACCCTAAAAATCATTTCAGTCGTCAAAGATCATATAGTACGATCCTAAGATCATTTTGTACAATGAGTACAAAACAGCCCTTTCAGCCAGTAAGATCAGCATTTCCCTGTACGATCAGTTCAAGTATTTGAACAGATTGTTCATTACAAGAATATGATAGTCCGAGACGATTAATTCAACTGAAATGCAGTTTGTCCAGGACGAAACATGGGACGACCAAAATCGTCTCTATTTGATCGTACAATACAATCCAGTTCATACAGTACGATCATAATATCAAAATTAAGCATATTTGATTGACTAATCACATGATCAATTGAAGCATGATTATCATAAAACATCCAACACAATGTATGATCAATTTAAGCATGATTATCATAGATCGTCCATATGATATACATCGTCCTGAACAATTAAAATAAAATATGAAATTAAAATATTACCTAAATTATAATTGGAGTTTATTTTTTATGATTATAACTGATTGTCCTTGACGATCTAAATCGTCCAGTACGATTAGTTAGATGAGCTGAATGTACGGTATAATATAAATCGTACATTATGATTAAGTCAAAATTTAAACATCATCGGATTTTGACTCAATTCCACTCCCCCTGAGTGTGCGTTTACATGGTCTTCAAACTAGCATACACCCTTATAGGAGTTGACTCAAAAAATCAAAAATACATCAATGAATATTACAAAAATCTTTACAGCATAACCTATTCTACCCAATCTTGAGCATTGAATCTTCATTGGACGGTACACGGTGTTCCTAAAATATTAGTACACATAAATAAATATACATTGCAAATACAAGTAGACATAAGGATGTAAAAAAAAAATAGACATAAGGATGTGAGTCAAAATGTTTGTTATCATCAAAAACATAAACTCATGGATGATTTGTGCACATAAAATAGCAGCATTCCAATGGCCTAGTTAGGAAAGTAGATGTATTAGATTTGACTTATATTAAGACAGTTAGAGATAGACCTAAAAAGACTTGGTTAGAAAATATTAAAAATAACATTTTTATTAAATATAAAAATGAGAATTTGACTCTTAACAAGACATAATGGGGAAAAAATATTCATGTAGCCAACCCCACATAGTGGGATAAATGCTTGATGATGTTGTGTTGTTGTAGTAGTAGTGAATTTGCTAAGAATTGCTTTATCGAGTAGTAAAAGAGTTGTTAGTAAGAATTTCTTACACACCACATATAATATAAAGAACAGCAAGTATATAGGCAATATAAGTTCTTAGCAAAAGTTTTTGCTAGAGAAATATCATATATGAAATATGGATTTTGAAGAAGAGTTGGCCCTAAGCAAAAAATCAAAAACCTAAAGCAATAGAGTTTAGGTGATATTAAAAGAATAACAACACGCAAAGAAAATATGAGAAGTGCTCTAATAATACTTGTTGCAAAAAATGTAAGTAGCTAAACATGAATATTGAGCTTGATTAAATTATGAACAGTTTTAAGATCTCCAATCACAATAAGGCATTGCATGAAAATTGCAAGACTGCGTAAGATCAATGCAGAGCTACTCCAAACACTAAAAAGAGCTAGGGAACTGCTTGATAAGCAGCTGTAGACCAACTTAGGCAATGAAATTGGGGATGGGATCATTTGCATAATATCATGTCATAAGAGTTTATGCCACCAAATAAGGGTATAATCTTAATAGAAATCATTAAAAAAAAAACTAAAACTAGTGGCAATGGAATTTTTCTAACTCATCTGTGTTAGAATCCAACATAATATCAATATAAGAAAATAACATTTCTGATAGCAAGAGAAAGAGGGATAGGAAGAATTGATAAGTTATTTGAAATGAAAGAAAAATAATATAGTTGATGGGGCATGGAAGACGAGAAGCAGGGGCCCAAATTCTCATAAAGAGATTTTCTGTTGCATCATGGGTCCCTAAGGAAGGAAGTATTCGAGCTACTTAGAAATTTTGTAAGTGAAATTCTTCTTGGACTTCAGCTCACCAATGCACAAATTTTTTTAGAGGATGAAAACTTTGGCAGGCACAGTTTTCCATCAAGAAACTATTTTACCATACACCATAATGCAATAAGCCCATCAGAGGTTAAGAGGCGCTATAAAAGATAGCAATAATAAGCATAATTTAAGGCTCAGATATCACCTATTCCCAAAAACCCAAATTTCTTAGGAAAGCTAGGATATGAGGTTAACTTTTTTATTTACCATTCTGTCATGCAATAAAAATTAACACAGTTTATTTAGAAACTTGTAATGACAGTTCCTCAAATCGAATAAGATACAAAGTTTCATATGTTGTATCTAAAAAATTGAAGTCTACTAGCAAAAGACAGAAATTTAGCCTTCTAACCATCTAAAAGAGAGGAGAATTTCTGCATTAAGAGGTTGAAAGTCAGAGACAGTCTCCTGAATTTAAAGCTTTGTTAATTTCAATAGAATTGAAGAGGTTGGGAGAAAAAAAGGATAGTATTTTTCCAATGATTAATTTTAATATCGTAATGCAAATGAAATTCTCTCATAATGTCACTAAGAGAGGCAGAATTTTGATAAGTAGCTCTATCAAACACTAACAAGTTATCTGCATAAATAATGTGAGAATAATAAATGGAGGCAATAGAGATACTTTACAAGGGTTATCCAATATGAATCAATTAAATAGATTTGATAAGTCATTCATAATAATGCAAAAGAGATGAGGAATAAGGGGCGTCCATGCCTCAACCCAAAAGTTGAACTAAAATACCCTTCACAAAAGTCATTAAAGAAAATGAAATAATAAACATCATCAATACAAGGTTTAATCCAATAGAAGAAAGGGGAAGGAAGCCCTTTCTGCTCAAGACTTGGTAAAGAAAACCACTCGAGACAGTATTAAAAGCTATGAAAATGTCCAACTTCAACAACAACAACAACAACATCAAGCCTATATCCCACTACGTGGGGTCGGCTACATGAATCCTTTTTCTCCATTGTGTCCTATTAAAAGTCAAATTCTCGTTTAAATCTAATAAAGAAAGGTCATTCCTAATATTTTCTAACCAAGTCTTTTTAGGTACCTCTACTCTCCTAACCGGGTCATCGGAAGGCCACCTTTTTATGTGACCAAACCATCTAAGGCGACTCTCTCTAATCTTATCTTCTACTGGAGCTACTCCAACCTTTTCACGTATATGCTCATTTCGTATCCTATCTCTAAGGGTAAAGCCACTCATCACCTGAGCATCCTCATCTCTGCCACACTTAACTTAGTATTATGCTTCTCTTTTAAAGGCCAACATTCGGCACCATAAAGCATTGCAGGCCTCACTACCATCAAATATTAGTTATGCATGTAAGGAAAAATATATTTTTATAAATGAATATATCAAATATTAGTTATGTAAATATTAGAAGTAATATTACTTAATATAAAAAAAATTGCTAATGTAACTATATATATATATATATATATATGTCCGAATAGATGCTTGAATGGGAAGAGAAGTTTTGGCATTTAGTTATTGTGGTGGGCCCCATTATCCTCATTTCTTCTAATAAATTCACGCATGCAGAGATAGATGGAAATTTGTGATTAATCGGTAAGCATGCAGGCGGTATAGTGGTGCTGTGAAGAAAATCAGCCTGTATACAGCGGCTGAGAACAAAGGCTGAATGGATTTTGTGATTGTGAAGTGGCAGTGAAGGAAATAGGCAAGCATACAGTGGCTGAAGGGCTGGCAAGCATACAATGGCTAAAGAATTATGTGAAGACAAAATTTATTCTGTGAATTCTGTGAAGTAATGCAGTGAATTCTATGAAGGAATAAGAAGAATAAAAGGTTGAGAGAATAAGTAAAAGAAGAAGAGAAATTGAGGAAAGAAGAATAAGAAAGAAAATTCAGA
>NW_021319178.1:20007846-20104090 GCF_001605985.2 Dendrobium catenatum
CCCCCCCGCGCCCTTTCCCACCCTTCCTTCTCTTGTGAATTCAGAAGCTAAGAAAAGGAGAAGCCGACGCCTCCCCTCTCCTATTTTCTTCAATGTTGAATGGCGGATCTCAAGTTTGAGTTGGGTCTTGTATTCGACGCCGACGGAAGCATCAACATCCAAAGATCTCCGTGCTTTGACGTAGGATTTGACGGCGACACCACAGTTGAAGAATATTTGAAGCGAGTAGTCCCAATTCTTGCGAGCATCATCGACCGACGATTTTCAAGCTACGATTGGAGCCTCGTAAGCCACCCACTATATCCATCCCCACCGGCTACCTCTCCACCAACAAAGTTCTTTGGCGCCATCTTTGTAGTGGTAATATCTTTCATTATTTGGCTCTTCTTTCTCCGCTAAAAGCCTACTAATAAGTGAGTGAAACGGTCCTCGTGGTGAAATTCTCATTGTTAAACGTTGGACTTTTGTTAATTGTACTTTGCATTTAAAACTCCTGGAACTTTGAAAGAATTGTCTTGGTTAATTTCAATTGCATTTCTTTGGACCTAATAAAGTTAAAATTTTCAAATTCCTAACTCACTTTTATGTGCTAGCGTTAAATTTAAAGGAGCAAAACTTTAATCTTTTCTCTTTCTAATTTCTTGAAGTCACTCCTAGTGGTTTTCACATCATTTGGTATCAGAGCATGATAGGCATGCATGACATGTTAGAAAAACATCCTAGGGTCTAACCATTCATTATAGCTTTAAATTTACATGCATATCATTGCGTAGTTTAAAATTATTCACTGTTTTAGCTGCTGTCCATGCATTTCCTGCACACTTACACTCACATTTAAGTCATCCTAACTAGTGTCTTTTGCTGCCATTAAGTTCGTGACCTTTCTAAGTGCTTAGGACAACTAAACCAACATTTTAACCGCTGTCCACATTGTTTCCAGCAACTTTTAGACACCCTGTAGTAAGCTTTAAGTCCATATTTAGGTGCTGTCTAGACCCGTGAACCTTGCCGAAACACTTAGGTAACTTCACCCCTCTTCTGTGCTTGCTGCTCTGGACTTTCCAGCTGCTGTAGTTACAATTTCAGCAAGCATTTCAGTGAGATTAGCTGCTGCCCTTGACTTAGGAAGCATCCCTAGTGATCCTTAGCACCCAACCATGGACCCCACACATATGCAAGCGACCTTAGACATGATTGTAAGCCAGTTGGGCACAATGTCACATCAAATTAGGGACACCCAAACGAGTGTAGCGGAGCTTAAGCATCATACGGGGGAAAGACTAGACAACATCGAAAGGGCAGGACACCCGGCCATCTATACCCCATCTAGACCCCAATCACCTCATGGCGAAGATGCCCGGACTGAGTACGGACCTCCTAGAGACTACTACCGACACAATCACCGACCCCATCAAGAACCGGTAGGACGTGACGCGCCTTGGAGGGACAACGATACCCAACTCCTTAAGAGTATTAAGATAGATGCCCCGACGTTTGACGGTACGTTAGAACCCCAAGTTTTTCTTGATTGGATTAAAGGGATCGACAGTTACTTCAAATGGTATAACATTTCGAAAGAGAATAAAGTTAGATTTGCTGAGATGAAGTTGACTGGTAGAGCCAACCAGTACTGGACGAACATAGAACACATGAGGGAGACTCGAGGAGAATACCCTATCGCTGATTGGGGAACCATGAAACAAGAATTGAAACAGAAATATCTTCCCCCCTCATACTACCCAAGACTTTTAGATCGTTGGAATAGGTTGACGCAAGGAAGTAAAACTGTTAAGGAATACATATCAACCTTTGATGATTTCTTGATTCGTTGTAACGGGGAAGAGACCACCACTCCTACACAACTCCTGTCAATGTTCAAAGCTGGATTGAGGGAAGATCTTAGAAATGAACTCTTTGCTAAAGGAGAGAACACGTATGAAGCTGCCTGTAGTCTTGTACTAGACTTGGAAGAGTCTAGGAGCCATGCCACTAGGACTCAAGACTCTAGACCCAACCCATTCAAGTCTTCCTCTAGCTAACCTTATAACAAACCCACCGGACCCTCTGGTAGTCGGCCTTCCCTTAACCAAGCCCAACCTCGATCAGACTATAAAGGGAAAACACCTGAACAGGAGACACCCAAAACCACTGTTGGCACTAAGTGTTTTAGATGTCATGGGTACGGACACATTGCTTCTCAGTGCTCCAGCCCGTTTAAGGTCACAATAATTGAAGAAGTGACGGAAGAAGAGGATGAACCTGAAGCTGAATTGGTCCACCATATGGACGACGATGAGGAATTTTTCGACGATGAGGATACAGCTGTGGTCCACTACCTCCAGAAGATGAATCGCTTGGATCTGCAAGTCGTCAGATGTGCCTTCTCACAACCTAAACCTAGCGACGACTGGCGAAGGACCTCGATCTTTTATACTTTCACTAAGATTGGAGACAAAAATTGCAAGGTCATAATAAACAGTGGAAGTTGTATTAACGCCGTATCTTCTGCCATGATTTCGAAGCTTCAATTGAGGACCACACCACATCCGAACCCTGCAAAGTCGCCTGGATCAACTCGACCACCTTGGAGGTGAAAGAAAGGAGTCTCGTTCCTATTGAATTCATTAGATATAAGGAGAAAATCTGGTGCGATGTCTTGACAATGGATGTGGGTCAAATCATCCTTGGCCGCCCTTGGTTGTTCGACGAACAACGATGTACACATTTATGGTCGATCGAACACCTGTGTGTTTAAACACGAGGGCAAGAAGATTAAACTCTTACCCACTCAACCTAAGTCTACCAAGGAAGAAGTTAAGCCCAACTCCTTGAAACCCAACACAGGCTTGAATTTATTAACTGCTAAAGACCTAGGTATGGAACTGGAGTCGGGAGCCCCTCTTTACGCGTTAGTAGCCCGGGAAGTGAGTGTAGATCAGGAAGAACCAATCCCGGAGGAAGTAAGACCACTTTTGGAAGATTTTTCTGATGTCTTCCCCGGAGATTTGCCCTACCAACTGACACCTCAAAGGGACATTCAACACGCTACTGACTTAGTACCCGAAGCCTCTTTACCAAATCTTCAACACTACAGAATGAACCCTACTGAGCATGAGGAACTCAAGAAGCAAGTGAACGAGTTGTTACAACGGGGATTCATTAAGGAAAGTCTTAGCCCATGCGCTGTCCCCGCCCTTCTCACCCCTAAGAAGGATGGGTCGTGAAGAATGTGTGTTGATAGCCGTGCTATCAACAAAATCACAGTCAAGTACCGCTTTCCTATCCCTCGTTTAGATGATATGCTTGACATGATGACTGGAGCCACGCTCTTTTCGAAAATAGATCTCAAAAGTGGCTACCACCAGATTAGGATACGCCCAGGAGACGAATGGAAGACCGCATTTAAAACCAAAGATGGGTTGTACGAATGGGCTGTAATGCCTTTTGGATTGAGTAATGCACCTAGCACTTTTATGAGAGTAATGACTCAGATCCTTAGGCCTTTCCTTGGAAAATTTGTTGTAGTATACTTCGATGATATTCTGATTTACAGTCGTTCGGTAGAGCAGCATTTGAATCACCTAAAGCAAGTCTATGAGATTTTGAAGAAGGAACAAATGTATGTCAATCCTAAGAAGTGCACTTTCCTAACAAATCAAGTAACATTTCTTGGATTTATTATTTCTTCCCAAGGCATATCTGCTGACCCCGAAAAGGTTCGAGCAATCAATGAATGGCCTGAACTTAAGAATATTAGAGATGTTAGAAGTTTTCACGGACTGGCCACGTTCTATAGGAGATTTATCAGAAATTTTAGCACCATAGTGGGTCCCATAACTGATTGTTTGAAGAAAGTGAAATTTAACTGGACGACATCGGCCACCAAGGCTTTTGAGAAAATAAAACGAAAAATGGTTGAAGCACCAGTCATGTGTCTACCAGACTTTTCTAAAGTTTTTGAAGTAACTTGCGACGCATCTGGCATAGGAATAGGAGTATTATCCCAAGAAGGACACCCGGTTGCCTACTTCCGTGAAAAGTTAAATGACATCAGGCAACGATACTCCACCTACGATAAGGAATTTTACGCCATAATTCAGTCCCTTAGATACTGGAGACATTACCTACTTCCCCAAGAATTTGTCATCTTCTCAGATCATGAAGAGTTACGATACATCAATTCTCAAAAGAAACTTAATGCCCGACATGGAAGATGGGTTGAATTCCTTCAAGATTACACATACACCATTAGGCACAAAGGGGGTTCAGAAAATAAGGCTGCCGATGCACTAAGTCGTAGGATGATGGTTGCTCGTGAGATACGAACGAAAGTGGTAGGTTTTGAGCAACTTAAGGAAGACTACCCAGGCTGCCCCGATTTTGGAGAAACCTACTCTAAGTTAGCAACTGAAGATGAACGTATCGTAGGGGATTTTATGTTGGAAAATGGATACTTATTTAAAGCCCAAAAACTCTGTATTCCCAAAACTTCACTTCAAGAGTTTCTTGTCTGGGAATTACATGCTGGAGGTTTAGCAGGTCACTTTGGACAGGCCAAGACCATTGCAGCTGTTGAAAATTAATTTTATTGGCCAAGTCTTAAGAGGGACGTTAGCAGATTAGTAAGGCGGTGCCACACCTGTCAGTTGGCCAAACAACGGAAACAAAACACCGGCCTTTACACACCTCTCCTCATGCCTAGCCAACCTTGGCAGGACGTCAGTATGGATTTTGTTTTAGGGTTACCCAAGACCGTTAGTAGTTGTAGATAGATTTTCTAAGATGACCTATTTTCTCCCGTGCTCCAAAACTTTTAATGCTTCTAGAGTAGCCAAACTGTACTTTGATGAAATTGTGAGACTTCACGGACTGCCAAAAACCATTGTGTCCGACCGAGATGTAAAATTTACAAGTTATTTTTGGAAGACATTATGGCATAAAATGGGGACCAAACTGCAATTCTCTACCGCCTTTCACCCCCAAACAGACGGTCAAACTGAAGTTGTGAATAGGAGTTTAGGAAATCTGTTAAGGACCTTAGTAGGAGAAAACATTCGGGACTGGGACTCTAAGATGGCTATAGCTGAATTTGCCTACAATAACTCTGTGAACCGGACTACTGGTCTTAGCCCTGCTGAAATAGTGTATAGATAACTTCCCAACCAACCCATTGATTTGATTCCCATGAACACTAGAGCTAGGACATCAGAGTCAGCATCATCATTTGCATCGCATCTACAGGAGTTACATAAAGAAATTAAAAAGAAAATTGAGCAAAATAATGCAAATTATTAATTTATGGTTGATCATAAAAGAAGAGCTAAAGAATTCGAAATTGGAGGCTTTGTGATGGTTCGGATCCGTCCGGAGCATTTTCCTCCTGGATCCACAAAGAAGTAGCATGCGAGAAGCGCCGGACCGTTCAAGATAATTTCCAAGGTGAATAACAATGCTTATGTACTAGACCTTCCCGAAGGTTTTAACATTAATCCCACATTTAACATAGAAGATTTAATAACCTTCGAGGGACCAGAATTTAACCCATGCAATCCACTTACAAATGAGCCTTGTGCGACCATACCTGGTGAGATCCCAAGCCTTCCTCCACTCCCAAATTTACCCCCCTTACCCAATGCGGAGACAGTTGAATCCATATTAGATGATGAGATCATTACTGCAAAAGGAGGCGGACGTCGAAGGTACTTAGTTCACTAGAAAGGGACCCCGACGACGGAGGATACATGGGTTGACCGAGAGCTGTAGATTCTAGATCCAGACCTTCTAGAGTGGTACGAGAGCTCTAGAGACACTCACTCGACAGAGTCGAGTTTTCACCCACCTGGGTAGAATGATGAGGACATCGACAAACACTACCGACATGATTATCGCCAGCAAAACCGCAGATCGACGGCTACGATTCAGCGCCTCTACTTTTGATTTAGATGTCATTATGTATTTTATTATTATCTTATTTTATTTGTAGTCTTTCCATTTTTACCCCTATGGGGAGTTACTTTGTTATTGTAGCCCAGAGGGCAATTTCGTATTTTCTCATTGTATGAGTTGAGATATATATATAGTGGTCTCATGTATTGTTATGGGGAAAATGATTATTTGAATGAAAATTTGTTTGGTTATCTTTTTCTTCAACTTCTTCTTATGGAGAGTTAGAGAGGAGAACGAGAGCCCGAGGTGTGGGCGAAAAGCAATACCCGCCAGTCATTGGAAGAGTCCGTGACTCGTGGTTTATCCCCTTCACCCGATCCCCTTCCTTCTCCCCAACCCGCCGGCCCTACTCCCCTCAGTGCCGCCGGCCACCCCACTTCCACCATCCGTCGGTAAGCCTCAACCGTCGGCCTCATCTCCCATTCCCCACGAATTCCAATTTTGAAAATTCAAAATTTGAATTTCAAAAACTTTCCAATTTTGGAATTTCCAAATTAGGAAGGTTTTAAATCCATTGTCATGATGAAATTCAAATCCAAACGGATTTCATCCTAATCCTTCTTAGACCTCCTGGGCTAATTTGGAAGCTAATCAATTGCTCCCACACATATTTCTCCCTCTTGATGCCGCCGGCCTTACTAGGCTTCCCCCTCCTTAATTGCTCCATTAATCCCTCATTAGTTTGAAATTAAAATTTTAATTTCAAATAAAACTTCCCCTCAAATTTCAAATCCTGAAATTTATTTCAGGATATGTTATTAAAACTCCTCCCTCTCCTCTCTTGAAACCGCCGGCTTCCCCCTTATTAAGCTCCCCATTAATTCCCCATTTAAGGCCTTAATCTCATTGATTTGAAATTAAAATTTCAAGTCAATTCCCTCTCTTTTTATTCAAAACTGAAATTAAATTTCAGTTTTGTTTAATCCCTTCCATAATTCCCTAGACATTTTCTCCACCCTAACCTTCTCCTTGCACCCGCCGGCCTCCCCTCTCTTCCTCCAGCTTCCGCCGCCCCTTTCCCACCCTTGCTTCTCTTGTGAATTGAGAAGCCAAGAAAAGGAGAAGCCGACCCCTCCCCTCTCCTATTTTCTTCAATGTTGAATGGCAGATCCTGAGTTTGAGTGGGGTCTTGTATTCGACGCCGACGGAAGCATCAACATCCTAAGATCTCCGTGCTTTGACGTAGGATTTGACGGCGACACCACAATTGAAGAATATTTGGAGCGAGTCGTCCCAATTCTTGCGAGCATCATCGACCGATGATTTTCAAGCTACGATTGGAGCCACGTAAGCCACCCACTACATCCATCCCCACCGGCTACCTCTCCACCAACAAAGTTCTTCGGCGCCATCTTTGTAGTGGTAATATCTTTCATTATTTGGCTCTTCTTTCTCCGCTTAAAGCCTACTAATAAGTAAGTGAAACGGTCCTCGTGGTGAAATTCTCATTGTTGAACGTTGGATTTTTGTTAATTGTACTTTGCATTTAAAACTCCTAGAACTTTGAAAGAATTGTCTTGGTTAATTTCAATTGCATTTCTTTGGACCTAATAAAGTTAAAATTTTCAAATTCCTAACTCACTTTTATGTGCTAGCGTTAAATTTAAAGGAGTAAAACTTTAATCTTTTCTCTTTCTAATTTCTTGAAGTCACTCCTAGTGGTTTTCACATCATTTGGTTCACATCAGGAGAGCTCCTTAATATGATTATGATTATGTCTGGCATTTAATTTCCCATATAAAACTGAATCAATCCTAATTTTACTAAGAAAAAATTATTAAAAAGAGAGCACCAAATAAAAAAGGGAAGAATTCAAGAGTGAGAAGCTCTAAAATTTTAAAGAAATTATATTAGCTAAGCTCACCCTTTGATAAAATATAGATTTGGATGGAGAATGGAGTGTAACAGAATTGAATACATATATTATTATACTAAAATAAAAGATAAATACAAGAATTGTATAGCTTAATTAGAAAGTCTAAGTTGAAGAAATTGCCTATTGAGCCATTGAGAAGTCATTGGCATAGTGTACATCGATCGACAAATAGCTAAGCCGATCAATAACTTTCCATGAAAAGGAAGTCACTGATTTGAGTAATTGCTTAGGCCAAATTCACAGGTCATACTCATTGGGGCCAACTGATACGTTACTGTTAGACCGGTCCATTGGACCGGTCGCAGGACCGGCCCAGGCGCAAACGAGGCGGCCACCCTCCACCTCCTGCTACAACCACACGAGCCGCAAGCTTTCAGGAGCCAAATAGGAAATAATTTTGGGGGAACTAAGAGGATTTGAATATAGGGACAGTTTAGGGATTTCCTTTTGATTTGTATGAATTAAATATTTTATTTTCCTAGGGTTAGGGCATCTTGAATTTGGATGAAATTAGAGATTTCTTAGATTTAGGTTTTCCTTTGGGCTCTAGCAACGTCTAGAGATTTGGGAGAGATCGATCCTCCTCTCGAATAGATGATCAATTGTATCTTGCTATATTCCGTTTCCTTTTCATCAAATAATACAAATTATCTACTATTTTTGTGGTTTTGTGTGGATTTTTGTGTAGAAGCTCACTGTTTTCCGAAGATTGATAGGAAATACTAGAGATCTACAAGTACTTCCTATCAGTTACACATTCCTGCTTAAGATGATATCTTATATTATAGTTGTTTTCTTGTGATAAGTTTATTTGTAAACTAACTCGTCTCTTTTGAGCTATGACTGAGTAATTCGAGTTAACTTTGACTTAAACCAGTCCTCTTGGCTTGAAAAAAGCTGACTTGACTTGACCCAAAAATTTTGGATATTTGAAAATACAATAACAACAATCTTTAATATGAAATCTATTCTACAAATATGAAAATAGACATCATGGGGGTATATTGAAGTTCCCTGTGTCAATTCATATCACATTAATAAGAAAACAAGCCATTAAGTTTCAACAGAAATTTTTCATTGACCACAAGTACAACAATACAAATCGCAAACCTGAAAGATTTGAAATGCGAAGTATGTTTTTAATTGAACCAGAACATCTATTGCAGTCACATTATAAAGGCTCGATACAAAACCATGTTGTAGTCATGCAGTCATATTATAAAGACTTGATACAAAAACATATTGCAGTCATATTAGAAAGAAAGACCTGATACAAAAACATAGGGTTTCTAAACTTTAAATTACAAACAAAGCACCAATTTTCCTTTGCTAATTTTTCTGGTGCCACTTTTGAAAACAATCAGGAATTATTAGTAGCAACGGTATGTAGTAGTCCCACAGCAACCTACGGGGCTGTTTGGCAACAAGTGGGATTTAACTTTTGTGGGATTTAATAAATCCTGTAAATTCGGATTTAGTAAATCCGAAATGTGTTAAATCCAAAAAACTGTTTGGTATGTTAAATGTTAAATCTTGTTAAATCCTGAAAAACTGTTTGGTAACATATATCAGGATTTATGACGGTTAGGGATTTAAGTTTAAAGGAGATATTTATGAAATTAAGATCATTGCATAAAACATAATAAAATCAATTTTAGGTCATATAAAATAACCAAAAATTCAATAAAAAGTTAATTACAAACTAACATGGACCAAAATGAGAGTTGAAATATTAAATAAGCTAATTATATTAATATTTAATTACTAATTATATCATTAATTAATCAATTAAGTTAAATTAGATAATTAATTTATGCACTAATTCTACTATTAATTATTTAATTAATTAACTTAATTATTATTTTTTTAAATTATATAAAATAAGTTAGTCGATAATAACTTTGAGGCGTTTAATTTTAAAGGAGATATTGTCGGATCGGAAGTTACGACATTTTGATCGGAAGCATGAACAGGAGCTCGCTGGTTGTGAAGGTAACTTTCTCACTTAAGCGCGCTTCTAATGTTAAATCCCGTTAAATCAACCGAACCGAGGGATTTAGTAAATCCGGGATTTAAGCCGTAAATCCGTAAATCCGGGATTTACGGAATCCCGGGATTTAACGAGGGCACAAAAACCGTTTGGCTAGATTTAGCATAAATCCGACTTAAATCCCACGATAAATCCGATACCAAACAGCCCCTACATATCACAAAGGATAGCTTTACACCTGGTTGCTTGATATTTCAAAGTTATCATGAAAATTGGAGGATGAGGATCCCTTGATTATTAATGACACGCCCTCGATTTACGAATGATTTGAACAAAATGAAAATTAAGTTTCACCATCATAATTACATGAAGAATATCTCAATGCCTAATGTTTTATGAAGGAATAAGCCAACAAAGATCGGCAAAATATTAATAGAAAATAACAACTATATAAGGTCAATATAGTTAATTTTTTAAATAAATTATTATTAGATTTAATTGATAGATAAAGAGGAAGATTAAGATTAAAGATGAAGAAGATTAGGGGGGTTTTGATATGAGTAAAGATGGAGGTGAGAAACAATCAATTATGATGATAATTCTAAACAATCTTATGAATCTGAAGTCCTGATTTATAACTAGTTTATTTCAGGATATGCCTAATTTATAACTAATGGAATAAGATATTGAAGCCACTGTTGTGCAGAAGTTTAAACTAGTGTGGCAATGCACATCATAAATCATACATTCCATGAACTTAGCTAACTTATCTAGCTCTGGAAAAGTATAGGTGAGTATTTCGTACAAACACGAGATTACAGACAAAGAAGCATGATACTTGATCATTTACAGAGGTCTAAAAAGATTCAAATAGCAGCAAATGCAATAACTCAAATCTAATAACGAGTTTAAGAAACATAAATTACCTCTTACTGGAAAAAATTCCTTTTATGTTAAGCATTTTGATCTCCTTCTTGTCATTCATAGCTGAAAAAACAAAAATAATATCACAAGTTGTCTTCCACACTTATTGAATAACTGATAACCAGACAAACGCCTAAACTCACATCTGCTGATCCACTTGAGTAAACACTCAATGAAATCCAGAACTACTGTGCTAAACATGTAGATGGTGCATCAGAAGGCAATATAGTCAACAAGGTCATTTGTTTATCTTTAACAATCTCTTCCTCAATGGAGGTGCACAAAAAGCCAAGCCTAGAAAATTTGAAAAATAACCATGATTAAAGTTATTGTTCCTTTCAATCCAGATGCAGATGAAACTAAGTTGGATCACCAGAGAATTTGCAGACAAAAAGCTTATGCAAAGATTCAAAACAGGTAGATTTTGTTGAACTGTTAATTGATTAGCACTAAAAGTTAGAAACTCTCCATGTTCTTCAATTGAAGAAGCAACCAGTGACATTGGCATCTGAGCTGTGTAACCTCCTCTGAATGATCTACGATCACCAGTCTCTTCCAGGGCCCAAGACAACAGAACTATAATATCTGTTACCTTCCATGCGCTTTAGATGCTCATCGATACTCATAGCTTGAATTTTCACAGAATAAACAAATTGTTACAAGACATACGAAGTGATAAAGCAAGTAAACTATTGCGAAAACCTAGGTGATACCATTATAGTATGTTGCTCTTTTTCAGCATGTTTGCTTAGTTTGGATGAATCTTTATTAGAACCTTCTAAAATATTTTCTTCATAAGAAGAGGAATATTTTTCTTTGGTAAAAACTGCAACATTGGAGGTGCCAACGGCTTTGCAAGCATGGCTTATTTAGATATGTACATGTCATGGGAGAGTGAAAGGTGCTTGGTGAGAATTGATAAGGCATAAAACACACACACCATTCAGGCCAAGTATCATACAAGCATAAGAGAATTTTGAGCCATTTTTCAAACAACTTTCATCCTAAAAGGTGCACTAATTTCAATGAAAGGTAAAATTATGCTTGAGAAAAAAATATTTAGTTCACAACCCAACTAAAGGGATGTCCACATTAACGTCTAATGAGAAATCATGCCTTGGATTTCTCCAAACTTTCCCCTAAATTGTAATTTAAGTTCTAAAATTTTCAAGACGTAAAGTATTTTCTGAATTGCGGACAACTATTATGCTACCAAGAATTTCATCTAGTCAAGGACGTATTTGATGCAAATTTTAGATCTAAAAGCAACAAGCTTCAAAAATTGATTATAAGATCATCTAAACTTTTAACTTCAGCAAACTTGTAATCAAAACAATATGGTTTGGCAAGAAGAATACAACGGTACCATAAATGACTTAATCCAAGTCCAAATTGGCTTAAGATAAAACAATTAAAAGCATGATAGCAAACTTTCCTGGAAGCAACTAAACGATCATGCCCTCCAAATTTTGGAACTTGTGATAAAAAAATGTGTCTTGACAAGATGAATTCAATAAACCCAACATCACCCAAAATCTAAGAACAACAAGGCACTTAAATATTTAAAAAATATCAAATGATCAAGAAGGATCTATTCAAACCGTCCAATGGACGTTTCAAAATTTTACCAAAATTGTCCAAAAATACCCTTCCAAAAATGTTTAAATATGTCATGATTCTACACAAGATATTTCTTTTAGGGGAGAATTTTCTAATACAGAGAAACTTGATATCCATAAAGAATGCAATAACTCCGGCGATTGACACCCATCTTTACCAGTCTTTTTGTCATCACCCCTTATCGACCAAAGCTAGCAATCCAGCTCGCCACCCACAACAGCTCAAGACCTATAATCCCACATTTTACAATAAAAGAAAATATTAGGTCAATATAATTTTCAACGTATATAATAGAACAATTTCTATTAGACCTAGACCTCTTGACTATTTTCCATTGAGTTTTTTTCACGTAAAAAATCATATACACATGTGTTGGGGATCATTTATTAGAATTTGTCTAGAATTTTTGTACAACTATTGAGATAACATTTTTCTATATTACTCTGAATCTCCTCAACAACAATCACACACTTAATATAGTTGTTGATGGAATCCTAAATTTTTCAATGCAAGTTCCTAAGCTAAACGACTAACTGGTGAATTAAAAAAATTAAAACTCCAAAAAATAATTTTAGAGCACAATCACTAATGTTTACGTACTTATTAGATGATCATCTGTCCATTGCAATTCCAACAAACACCAAAGTCATGCAAATCCCAGCTTGTTTGAGACCTAGCGTGGATTGGAATTATATGATCCAAAGTAATTGACAAAACCCCATCTCCCCCACCCCCCAAGCACCTTATCTTCTTCCTCACATGCATTGGTCAAGCGCACATGTGGCGCAACAATTGTTGCCACTACTATAGCTATGCATGGGCCATTTGTGATCATAGATTTATTCTACCATAAACACTTTGATGATTTCCACTATTAGCTAAAGTTCCCCAGGGTTTTCTTTCATATAAAGAGAATAATGGAGTCTTGCTCGTGAACATTATTTAAGTAGCACTTTGTTATTTAATTAAACTGAACTATAGCAGTTTCAGCTTAAATGGAGTCTTGTAGAACTTCTATTGTTATTGCTTGCAACTTGAATTTTCTTATTTATTTACTGTTTTGTATTATGTTTATGGTATATTTATGCTTGCTTCTTCATCATTTTTTTATTGGATATTTTGTCGGATTAAGCAATGGATAACTACTGGCTCTCAGGTTATCTTCCATCTAATGTTAAAATTAAAATCTTGTTATAATGAGGTTAAGAAAAGCTGGAAAACTAAGCATCCATAAAGTCAATGCCAAATATTTAGTACATTTATATCGTTGATTTTCTTTTTAAGACAAATCCTTACCCTCACAAACACCGAAGTGTTGCTTTCTGCTTCTAAGTTTTTAGTATTTTATTACACTTTGTAATTCTTACTACAATAGTTTTTGTACATATGTTTACTTATAAAGGCTTTGTTAATGAGGTATTATTATTTCCAGTTTGTTATGTACTGAATATTAAATATGAAAAAAAAAATATAGTTATTATTTCTTGGTTGTGTGTGTATTAGCTTGCTATACAATTTTTTTCTTTTATCTAAGTGGTTCAGCGAGTCCGGTCAAGTCAAATGGATTCAGAGTAGGTCGGGTTTGGGTTTAAGGATTTCACTCATTTACTAAACGGGTTGAGTGGGTTCAATGCAAGTCAATCTAGGTCGGACATGAACCCAACTCAATAACCCATTTTGACAAACCTAACTAGAACTCTTTGGATTCATTATTACCTTCTTCCTTAGCTTCTCTTTCTAAATCATTGACAACTTCCAATGTAGGCCTTTCACCAATAGGCTAATAGTCAATCATCCATTCTATGTGCTGATCTATCCATTTCAACATCCATGAAAGACTTGCAAGCTAGCCTAAGCTAGCGTCATATGATACTAGAGGATGTAAAGGGCAAGTACATTTGCAACCGTCCCCATGGCGAGAAAAATGACGAAAAAACTATATTTAAAATGGGCATGGATAGTAATCCAATGCATAGGCACTAAGATCAAGATTAGAACACTTGTTGTTCATGATAAACACAATCAGATGGCTTAGGTTAAGATTGTGAGAATATGGATAGTTAGGATTTTGTAGCCACATAATTTGATGAATGATGAAATAAATTATTCCTTTCTTATAATTTGATTGGCATGAATGTCATAACTAGAGAGAGGACTAGATAACCTCTTATTCAATAGAAGAGTGGAAGGTGAAAAATTGGGGATTTCATCCCCTCTTATTCAATAAATGTCTTCTATAGCCTTTTGAAATTGTAGAGGAGCTAGAAAGAACAAAGCTTCTCTATATTTGAAGGAGATTGTGAATGTTCATGGGATATTTTTTCTTGGTTTGTTGGAAACCAAAATATCTAATATTGATAGAAGGGATGTTGATACATTAATTGGTACATATTGGGATTTTTTTAAAGTCTCTTCAGAAGGTTTGACAGGTGGAATTCTTTTGATTTAGAAGATAAGGCTTATAGCTTGACTTTGAGAGCAAAATGCTTATTTATGTGTGATATGCAGAATGCAAACTCACAAATACAGATTTTTGTTATTTAATCCTTAAGTAAGGGCTTTCTATATGCAACACACTTGGGCTATGCATGCTCATTTTAATTTTTTTTTTAAACTTGACTCCTTAAAGGGATTCAAGCAAAGTTTTCTTATTTGAAAAACATAAAGCCTAGAGTGATTTTAGGTTGTTTCAATTTAAAGGGTAGAAAAATTATTTTATCCTAAGAGTCTATCGTATCACAAGTCCAGGCCACTCCCAAGCAAAGTAATAGAAGAAACCTAGGAAAAAGGCATGTTATTCTAATGCACACCCAGTAAACAAACAACACATGTACTTGCTAATTTTATTTTAACATACAAGTTTAGAGATCTAATAACGCATGCCACACTTAAACAATATACTCTACGCTTCATTCGACATCGAATGAGCCACTAAACCTATGGTTTCGTCGTAGGTAAGGGCACTAGCCATTACATGAATGATATTACATGCAAAAATAGAGATATTGAACATTAATTCGATCATCATCGGATATGGGAATTCAAATTAGAAGGGAAGAGAGAGAAAGAGGAGAGAGATAGTCTGGGAATTCAAATTTCTATTTTTCGAATTTCTGATTTCGCGGCTTCATCGTCGGAGCAATGACGACGAACGGTCGCCGTCCTCCTGTGGCCGGCGATCCGTTGGAGGATCGACGTTCATCTGGACGTCCAATCAATGGTGGAGCTCGGGACGTGTCGTCTTCACCGCCAGCATTTGGAGATGACAGATCAAGTTTTTTTCCTAGAATTAAAGTAAATTCTAAGATGAACAAGCCTTTAGTCATCAATGAAGGACTGATTATGATGAAACAAAATCTGGAAGTGACTTGTAAGGGAAAAGGTATAATGATGGAGGATAATCTGGAGAATTTTGGTTTGTCGGGTAAGGTTCTGTGTGAGAAGGCATATGATCCGGTAGCAAAATCAAGAGCCATAATTGATAACAAGCCCAAAGTTGCTGGTATGGTTGCAGAAGGTGGTGAAAATGAAGGTTCACTATTGAAGGAGGACTTTGGAATAAATGAACTTGAGGGTTTTGGAATGAAGAAGAGCAATGCAGTTGAAGGCAATACAAAATCTGATCTGGAAGAGATGTGAGCATGCACAATTAGGGAGCTGGGGAGCTGAGAAGAGGTGACTGAGGAAATGCCTAAAAGGCCTAACTCAGGAAATCAACAGAATGTGTGGTTAAAAAACAAATACATTAAAGTTGCTGAGTTAGACTTCGGTAATTGTATAGCTGAAGATGGTAAAGCTGTAAGACTTCATGTGGAGAAAGATAGTGAGAACACCAAAAATCTTGAGAAGTCTTTGGTGGTCAAAATATTTGGCGACGAAGTCCCATTTTCTTCAATAAGCTATGAATTGAGGAAACAGTGGGGCCAATATAGGAAATTCCATCCCACGGTGCTTGGAAAGGGATGGATTTTGTGTTCATTCTTTGAACTTGAACATGTGGAAGCAGTTCTAACTAATGGTCCCTGGTTCATTAATGGAAACATAGTAGGGAGTGAGAGATGGACTCAAAGGTTTGATCCTAACTCGCTTAAAGGGCTATCTGCTCCGATATGGATCAGATTGCCAAACATACCACTTCATTGTTGGGATGAAAAAAACATCTGTCGAATAGCTTCCATGGTTGGGAAGCCTTACTTGATCGACGGCAACATGTTCCAATGGTCCATAAGAGAATTTGGAAGGGTTTGTGTCCGTATAGATTTGGATGCTAAGCTACCAACTGGAGTTTGGGTAGAAGGAGATGAAAATAGATTTTTCCAGAGATAGAATATGAGGGGTTGCCTAATCTATGCTTTGAATGTGAAAAAATTGGCCATGGTAAGAATGATTATGCTAAAGCCAAAATGGAGAACAGGGGAAATTCTTTACAGTCGGTTAAAGATACTTCCAACAACATGGTGGGGAAGGATACTGATGAAGGTATCAAAAATTGGTAGGAGAAGGATTGATTGAAAATGAAGAATACGGACCATGGATGTTGGTAAGTTATGAGAAGAAGAAATTTAACAATTGGCCTAGAAGACCTGTTTCTCGGGTTGACAGAAGAAGCAAATGGGTTCAATCAAAGCAAATTGATGCAATTGAAGAAGGATCAAATGGAGACAAGGCAATAGAACAATAGAAAACAATGGAACAAAATCCAGCTGATGGCACATCAAACAGTTTACAAGTGGGAAACAAAAATGATCAAGATGTTCTCAAGTATGATAAGAATAGCTTCAAAGCACTGGTTGATCCGGAGGAAGGAGAATTACTTGAAACAACTACTGATGTCATTCTTGAAGAGGAGGATGTTGTAAATGAAGTTAACAGTGTATTAGAGAATGAAGCAGATAATAAAGATAAAGAAGCCTCTACTGCAGATCACAGTGATTTCTAAAATTTGGAGGGAAGGTGGACTCTTCTCTTCCTACAAAGAAAAAAAGACCAAAGCAGCTAAGGGAATTGGGACCAATCTATTCATCAACAAGAAGTCGGAGACTGGAGCTTGAAGGGAAAGGTACTTTGGGGATTAATCCTCCAAATCTCATTTAATGTATTCCATAGCTTTTTGGAATTGTAGGGGAGCAAGGAAGAGGAGTGCTTCCCTATACCTTAAGGAATTTGTTAAAAATAATGGAGTGTTCTTTTTGGGTTTGGTAGAAACCAAATTAACTGAAATTGATAGAAATGAGATTGATGGCATGATTGGAAACAATTGGGACTTTTACTTTGTTCTGTCTTCAGGACTATCTGGGGGCATATTAATTCACTAGAATTCAAATGTTGCTGAGTTCTCGGTGGAAGATTTTTTTCACAAGTTATTGGAGAACTTAAATTGTTCAACAAGGAGAGGTGGAGGGGAGCCACGGTGTATGGAAGTAGAGAAGTACAAAAGAGAAGGGATCTATGGGATATGTTAGACAAGTATTCTATTAGAGACCAACCTATGGCAATAGGTGGAGACTTTAATTATTTAATGGGTAAAGAAGATTAAATGGGAGGAAGAAGATTCATTTTCTCTCAAGGACCAAGGGAGATGAAGGAATGCTTACTCAACAATGATTTACATGAAGTTGGGTTCATTGGGCCTAGATACACATGGTGCAACAAATAAAAGTGGTGGTGCAAGGATACTTGAAAGGTTGGATAGGTGTTTTATCAACACAACTGCATTGAGCTCCCCATACCGTTTGGTAGTGAGGCATTTGGCTAGGATAGCCTCGGACCAATGTTTCCAGAATTTTAAATTAAACTCCAAAAGAAACATCAAATATGAGAATTGTTGGGCATCTTATCAAGCATCATTCGGGGTGGTAAGAAAGGAATGGAGCAGGAATTATCAAGGTAATTACTCTCAAATTCTCATCAAAAAATTTAAAAGGTCATTGAAATCTTTGTTCTTTTGGAGTAAGGCCAAGTTACAGGAGCTAAATAAGCATACAGATGATCTCATGAAGGAGATTATGGAACTTCAATGCAAAGAAGCTTCTCAAGGGGTCCTATCAGAACTGGATTATTGGAGTCTCAAAGCAAAGGTGAATGAACAAAATACAACCATGGCAAGATTGAACTCCTGGTGAAAGCAAAGGGCCAAAGTGAAGTGGCTAAACGAAGGTGATGGAAACTCTAAATTTTTTCATTCTTATGCTAGTACTAGAAGAAACTCCAATAAGATAATCAAGGTAAAAGATGAGAATGAGTTGTTGGTGGAAGAACAAGGCCAGATGGAGGATGTATTCCTGCGATTTTTTCAAAAAAAAAAGGAAGCAAGGAGATTCAATCCGGAAGGGTGGCCGGCACCTATCAATAGCTTGAATACTTGGATAACAAATTTTTGGATGCAGACTTGTCCATGGAAGAAGTAGAAGGCGTTCTAAAACAATTGGGAGGTAATACTTCACCTGGTAATGTTGGTATTTCACATACTTTCATTAAAGTTTATTGGGAAATCATCAAAGATGATTTTTGGAGGGCTATGTGTCATTTCTTTAGCCATGGAGAATTTAACAAGGAATGGAAGGAAACATTGATATTACTCATACCTAAGAAATCAAATCCCATTCTTCCATCCAATTATAAACCTATAAGTTTATGCAACACTGTGTACAAGGTGACAGCAAGGATTATATTGAATAGACTAATTGTGGTCATTCCTAAACTTATCTCTATGGAGCAAGCGACATTCATTAAGGGGTTATCCTTATCTGATCATGTATTGGTGGCACAAGAAATTTTTCATAAACTAAGGTTCCAAAAGCTACTAAAGGTCTAGTATCTTTCAAAGTAGACATGGAACAAGCTTATGATTCCATGGCTTGGTCTTCTCTAAGGAAAGTGTTGGAGTATTTTAACTTTCCTCCTAAAACATCCCAGCTCATCATGGAGTGTGTGGAAGACCCAAAGTTCTCTATAATCATCAACGGCAATTGCTCAAATTGGATCCAAGCTAGAAGTGGTTTTCGGCAAGGATGCCCCTTGTCTCTCATCCTTTTTATACTTTGCTCACAACTACTCTCAAATGCCTTTCAACATAGCTCTTGTGGTATCAAGATTAACTCAGAAGGGCCAAGAATTTCCCACCTACTGTATGCGGATGATGTAATCATGCTCTCTAAGGCTAATAGGCAAGAGGTTTTGGATATTAGGAATATCCTTCACAAATTCTGTGAATGGACTGGACAAAGAATAAGCCATAGCAAATCTGTCATAATGTTCGGGAAGCATGTGGGGAGGAGGAAAAAGAACGGCATCTCAAGAATTATGGGCTTCAAAACCGTTAAAGAATTTAACTATCTTGGTTTGAAGATAGCATTGAGAAGACTCAAAAGTGAAGACTTTCAGTTCATCATTGATAACGCATTGAGGAAGCTTAATCAATGGGGAAGCAAATGCTTATCGCTGGCGGGTAAATTGATATTAGTAAAGTCTGTTTTGCTAGATCTTCCTACTTTTCATGCGGCTCACTCACTAGTACCAAAACGGGAGCTGGAAGAACTGGATAAAATATGCAGAAACTTTATTTGGAATAAGAAGAATGGTTCAATGGGGATGCATTATGTCAGTTGGAATGAAATGTGTAAGCCTATTGAATGTGGGGGCTGTGGATTACATTCTAATGTTACAAAAACTCATGCTTTAAGAGCTAGATTAGCATGGAGATTCATACAGGAAAAACATTCACTCTTATACAAAGTAATGGCAACAAAATATGGTGAAAAGCTGGAGAAGGGAAACAGCATAGGTAGTTGTTCCTCATCATACAAACTGCTGAGTGAAGGTTGCAAAATGCTGAAGCCGATTGTGAGATGGAACATAGCAAATGGAGAATCTATAGATGCATTTAAAGACAATTGGATATTGGATAAATGTATAGATATGTGGCCTACATTTGTTATCCCATGTGAAGATGGCTCTGTTTTCGTAAAAAATTTCATTTTGGATGGTCGTTGGAATGAAGCAGAGCTGATGAAACACTTTGGAAGGGAGCTAGTTAATTTGATCATTCAAATTAATATCATACAGGAGGAAGAAGAGGATCAGAAGGAGCTGATAAATCAAAATTCTGGAATGACTACTTCGGGATTAGTCAGCAAAGCTGCTGCACATGGAACTGATGATTCACAGAACTGGAATTGGATCAGGAAGGCTAAGTTGAATGCTCGGGTGGAAGTGTTTTGGTGGAGATTGAATAGAAATCCTATCCCATCACTCCAATTTATATGCTATAGAAGATTAATACAGAATGCCAATTGTCCTAGGGGATGTAATACAATGGAAAACGTGGAACATATCATGTGTGGATGCTGTAAACTTAGAGAGGTAATACAACATCTAAACCAATGGGGGTTCGGAATTCCACTGTTTGATAAAATTGAACATTGTATCAATTGGCTTGAAACTAATACTGTGAAGAAAAAAATGATGGTTAACCTGTATTGCAATATAGTTTTCCTTTCCTGGAAAAATAGAAACAAGATGATTCATGAAGGTGTAGAAGACTATTCTAGTTTGATAGATTCAAATGCTATTGGCTTCGGTTTCACTAAACTTTAGCCAATGTATTTTGGGCTATTGGGATGGTAATCAGTCGATAAAACTGTCGAATACTTGGCATCCTCCTCCACCCAATTGGCTAAAGGTTAATGTTGATGCATCTCTTCTTTCATCCTACAAAGCTAGGATTGATGCAGTTTTCTGGGATTGTAAAGGGAGATTCCTCTTTTCTTATGGAAGAACTTGTGTACACTGGGATATAGCTCAATTGGAGTTGCTAGCTATTCATTCTCTAAAGAAGGAGATCAAGGATTTGATGTTCAAATATAAAGGCATTATTATTGAAGGAGATAATTCAAATATCATCTCTTACTTTCAAAGAGCTTGGAAAATAGGGAAGTTCAAAGAAGAGGGTATGGAAGTTCTTACTAACTCTAATTTTGTTATTTTCAATTGTATTAGTAGAGAAAGTAATAAGTTAGCAAACTTATGTGATAACTATGCTCTTTTTAGTAACTTTAGTTGGGATGATTTCTCGTTGAATAAGGTTCCTCCCTCATTCTTCAACACTTTGAAGGAGGAATCAAGCTTGTAGTTGCTTTTTTTTTCTTTTACTAGTAATATAGTAAGCTTTGGCTTCTCTTCAAAAAAAAAAAGAACACCAATTTGATGCCCCATTGCCTTGCCGCGATCCTTTTAGCTCTCAAATGGAGAGTAAATCATGAGAAATCACTTGATTTTCATGATTCAAATAAGTGGACAGCAAATTAAGGAATTTGGTAGACAAAAAATCAAAGTTTCTAGGGACCTACGGCTTAGGGACGTCAACTACATATCAATGGCTAGGGGGGCTTAGGGATTTTTCTAAGTTTTATTGTTTTACCTCTCTCGGGTTGTCTTAGCGCTCAAATCCAAGCTCCGAATCGCTATCCAAGCTGCTCCGAGGGAGGAAGACCGCTGTCCAAGCTGCTCCGGACGTCGCCTTTGCTCTCCAAGGTGCTTCCAAGCCTCCAAATTGCTGTTAGGGAGGTTTTGGGGACTCCCTTTGCTCTTTGGAAGCTTCCAACAACCTTCAAATCGCCACAAACTCGCCGGAGTTAAAGAAGAAAGGGGTAGAAACATTCTTCCACAACAAATGCCGCACCAGCCCAAATCTGGACAAAATCAGGGACTATGGATTGAACCTAGAGGCCGGCGGCTTAGAGAGATCCGGCTAACGGGGAAGGCCAGTTTCTAGAAGGCTTTGTCGAAGCCTTGAATGGGGTCGGACGGAACTTTCGCACGCAAGGAAGGGTGCGAACGGGGGCTTCCGCACACGGGAGAGGGTTCCGCTCGTGAAGTAGTTGCAGAACAGGGAAGGAGTTCGCGCGAAAAATGCCTTGGACGCGGAATGGAGTTCCGCCTCGACTGGGCTCTTTCTTCTGCTCTTTGGCTCAGTTGCTCTCTTTTGCTCGGGACGGATAGCAGGGGGAGCCGCACGAAACAAAAGAAAAATCGAGAGAGCCGAATCCCCCCCATCCCCCCTCTTCTCGCTTTCTTAGAGATGCACACACAGTAGAGTGCCGCCCCCAACCGTCCCATCTCGCTGCCTCGTTTTGTGAAATGAGGGAAAATCTACTTGAGTAGATTTTCAGCCAAATTCGATGAATGAATGTTTGTTTCAAATAGAAATGTTCTTTTCATCCAGTTATGGACTGGGTCCGGATTATCAAAATCTTGGTCTAAGATTGCAAATCTTTCATCTTTCCCCCAAAAGGAAAGAAAGTTCATCTTTCCCCCAAAAGAAAAATCAAGTTCATCTTTCTCCAAGTAAAAGTTCATCTTTTTCTTTCTCTAAATAAAGGAAAGTTGATCTTTTCTTTCCCCAAAAGGAAAGTTCAAATTTATCTTTCACCAAAAGAAAGTCGAATGCAAACCTTAATACCAAATACTAAGTGTGGATATCCTCAAATAGGAGTCTTCTTATCAATTTCCTGTTTAGGTAGAATTCAAACCTTCTAAAGTCTCTCCTAGCTCATTTCTTTAGATCTTGTTCTATTCTCTTCCAAGAGCAAATTAAAACTCTTCCCTTAAGGCGATATGCAAGAATTGCCTTATCTTTGTAGATCTTGTCTAAATGTAATTTTAGACTTTCATAGATCTCTCTTTTCTTTCAAATCATACCCTATTTGATTTGGAAGATCTTATTTGATCATTATGTGGTCAACGACAATATGTGTGGCGTACTTCTATTCATTCATCACACATATTGGGGGTTCTTTTGTTAACGAACATTTTCGTATCAACCTGACCCCAATCGAGCCCAACTAGGCTCGATTATGCTCGATAGACTCAATCGATCGCTGTCGAGGCAAAATTGACAAAAATTAAGCCTCAATTAAATTCAATTCAATTCAATTTAATTAAATTTAAATCGAATCAAATCCAATCAAACCCCGTCGAGCATTGTCCAGCCCAATTAGACGCAACTCGATGTCGATTCTAATTTAATTCCGTGAAATTAAATTGATCGGACCCAAACCGACCAATTCGATTTGGGTCGAGTTCAATCCAGACTCAATTTCAGCCCTAATTTGTCAATTTGGCCTGAATTTGGTTCTCAAACCAAAATATGTGATCTAAGGCAGAGATTTTGTTTGAAATCCCACCCAATTTCACATCAAATTTGGCTAAAAATCTACTCAAGTAGATTTTCCCAGATCAAACAGTTTAGGGCGGCACTCTGCTATGTGTGCGTCTCTAAGGCAGCGAGAAGAGAGGGGGGGAGGGATTCGGCTACCATGATTTTTCTTTTGTTTCATGCGGCTCCCCCTGCAGTCTGTCCCGAGCAAAAGAGAGCAACAGAGCCAGAGAGCGGAAGAAAGCCCAATCCAGGTGGAACTCCATTCCGCGTCCAAGGCATTGTTCGCGCGAATTCCTCCCCTGTTTTACGACTACTTCATGAGCGTAACCCACTCCCGCGTGTGGAAGCCCCTGTTCGCACCCTTCCTTGCGTGCGAAAGCTCCATCCGACCCCATCGAAGGCTTCGACAAAGCCTTCTAGAAACCGGTCTTTCCCCGTTAGCCGGATCTCTCTAAGCCACCGGCCTCCAGGTTCGATCCAAAGTCCCTGATTTTGTCCAAATTTGGGCTGGTGTGGCGTTTCTTGTGGAAGAACGTTTCTACCCCTTTCTACTTCAACTCCGGCGAGTTCATGGCGATTTGGAGGCTTTTGGAAGCTTCCAAACAGCAAAGGGAGACCCCAAAACCTCCCTAACAGTAATTGGAGGCTTGGAAGCACCTTGAACAGGAAAGGCAACGTCCGGAGCAGCTTGGACAGCGGCCTTCCTCCCTCGGAGCAGTTTGGACAGCGATCCGGAGCTTGGATTGGAGCCCTAGGGCAACCGGGGAGAGGTAAAACACTAAAACATAGGAAAAGCCCTAAGGCCCCCTAGCCATTGATGTGTGGTTGACGTCCCTAAGCCCTAAATCCTTAGAAACATTTATTTTTTGTCTCTCAAATTCCTTCATTTGCTGTCCACTTATTTGAATCATGGAAATCAAGTGATTTCCCAAGATTTACACCCATGTGAGAGCTAAAAAGATGGTGGCGAGGCGATGGGGCATCGAATTGGTGTTCAATGTCCCTATTTTTGCATGTAATATCATTCATGTTATGTCTAGTGCCCTTACCTACGACCAAACCATAAGGTTAGTGGCTCATTCGATGTCGAATAAAGTGTTGAAGCGTAGAATATATTCTCTAAGTGTGGCATGCGTTATTAGATCCTTAAACTTGTATGTTACAACAACATTAGCACATGCATGTGATAGGTTTACACTGCCAATGCATCCACCATCTCCTTTAAATTTGTTAGATGTTCAAGCATGTATTTCAATTAGTCACATGAAGTTGTGGGATTGTCCAAGAGTTTTTTTATTCATGTTACAAATCCTACAATTAATAAATTGATTAGAAAACAATGTTGAACTCTAAATTTAGGGAGGCAAAGCGAAAATTTCTCTTTTTACATATTTTCATTTCTTAATGTTAAATTGAGCTTGCATGAGTATATTGCCTATTTGAATACTCGCTTTATGTCAATTTGCAAAATCATAAATGTATCCACCAAACTCATGGATGCTTACAAAGCAAAGATGGAGTGTTCTATGGCTTCAAGGAGCTTATAGATTACACACCATCGCATATTGGAGTTTGTTAGGCATGTTTAGTGTAGTTTGTAAGTTGGCGGGTCAAGGGCATCAACACATAACGCAAGCACACGATGAAGCTTTCAAAAGGACAAATCCAAAGCTTTCACCCCTAGGTCTTCTTTGGACTGTAGCAAATTAATTCTTAGAACCTATCCATAAGGATTCCAATCACGATTCCATCCTATTTCTTTAGGTTTCTTAGACGACGCCGTGTTGTCTTTCTAAAAAAGGGTCATAGGAGCGAGTCTGTCCTATCTGATCTCTTAATCATGCCAAAATTTATTTAGAGATCGTTTCAATGCATCGAGAGTTCTCTAATAGAGCCTTCCTTTCCCCATGCCTGATAGTTTGGAGCACCTCAAGACTCCAAACACTTCATTGCATGAATCATTTTGACTTAGGACCAATATCCTAAATTCATGGCATTTTGTTTGTTGATACAAAATCAACAAGCATTTTTCCATCGCCCTTCATGCATGAAACAATATGGTCCTTCAAAAATTGTAGTACATGGCTAGTTTTGACTTCTCTCAGTGGTACACCTTCAGCCTACTTTGAGAAATAATCAGTTGCAGCGAGTATAAACCTATGACCCTTGAAGGAAAGAGGGTCAATAGGCCCAACAATATCGGTTCCCCGGCTTTCAAAAGGCCAAGAAGCTATTGTTGGATACAAAACATTTGGTGGTTGATGCAAAACTACCCCATGTACTTGGCATTGGTGACATCGTTGGACTACTTCAACACAATCTTTAATCATTTAACGCCAATAGTACCCAAGCCTTTTAATTTTCAATTTCATGTTGGGGCCCGATTGGTGGGCACCACACAATCCAGCATGTACCTCGGTCACTATCTTGTGGGCTTCATCCTTTGCAAGGCATCGTAACCACATTTGGTCAAATGACTGCCGGTACAAGGTACTGTTAATTAGTGAAAATGGCAATGCTCTTTTATTTATTTGGTGAGCAACATACTTCTCCTTTGGTAGTTTACCATTTTGGAGATATTCAATGAAAGGTTGGCGCCAATCATCTTCATCATCAACCACAAACGAAAACCCCCCAAAGGAAGAAGGTTCATTCAAAGTTTCAAAGTTAAGAGGAGATCAAATTTGGCGATTTTGAACTTCTATTTGGACTAAACCATTTTCAGGATATGACATTTCTTTAGCAAGCTTTGCTAGAGCGTCCGCCGTAGCATTTTGACCACACAGTACTCTAACCAAAGTTGTTTTAGGAATTTGCTCAAATAGTTTCATGGCATACGAGTGCTATTGAAGCAAGCTGGGTTTCAAAACCTTGTAGGTTCCTGCAACTTGGTTAATTATCAACTACGAATTGTCATAAATTTTGATATTTTTAATTTCCATTGATATTGCCAATTCTAAACCAGTTATCAAGCTTCATATTCCGCCTCGTTATTTGTATAAGGGTCCGATAAACTGTAAGAATATCACAATATAGCTTTATCGGGTGTTATGAATATCAAACCAACTCCAGCTTTGCCGGGGAGAATACATTGTGGTTTAGTACCACTTTGGAAAGAGGCCGCACCATCAAAATATAACTCCCAAGCGGGGCTTTCATTGTCATCCAAATTCGTTATTTGTTCATCAGGAAGATCATCGTTCAAGGGAGATCCTGCCGGTATTGGCTGTGCTGATAAGAAGTCAGCAAGAGCTTGTCCTTTCATGGCACGTTGGGGAATGAAAGTGATATCGAATTGAAATAGTATCATAGCCCATCTAGCTAAACGTCCTAAGAGTGTTGGATGGGTCATGAGGTACTGAAGGTGATTGACCTTAGAGATCAGATTGACTTTATGAGAGAACATGTAATACCTAACCTTTTGGTCAGTGAAGATGAGGCATAAGCAATGCTTCTCAATAGAAGGATAGTTCATTTCTATAGGAATTAGACGTCTGCTCAAGTAGTACAAGGCATTCTCTTTTCCTTCATTGTTGGTTTGGGCCAACAAAGCTTCAAGAGACTCATCTGAGAATGCAGTGTAAAGAATCAATGGCCTCCCTGGAATAAGAGCGAACAAAACTGGAGGGGACAAAAGATAGTGTTTTATACTAGCGAAGGCTTTTTGGAAGCTATCATCCTAATAGAATTTTGAATCTTTCTTTGAAAGGACTGAAAAGGGTTGGCATCTACAAGACAAATTGGATAAGAAGCATCTTAGATATGTCAACCTACCTTGGAAAGACCTTAATTGAATAAGACTTCTAGGATCTTTCATTTCTAATATCACTTTGATTTTAGTAGGGTCAATTTCAATGCCACGATGTCGAACAACAAACCCAAGAAATTTTCCCAAAGTCACCCCAAAATTACACTTCAAACGATTCATCTTGAGGTCGTACCGACGAAGCCGTCCAAATAAAACCCTTAAATCAAAAAAGTGATCCTCTCTTTCTTTGCTTTTGACCACGAGATCATCAATGTAACATTCAACTTTGTCATGAATGAATTCATCAAAAATTTTGTTCATTGCATGCTAGTAGGTTGCACCAACATTTTTGAGGCCAAAAGGCATGACCTTAGAAGTTCCCCAGCAGAGTCGCCAGAAAATCTATTGGAGAATTTTGTTATCCTCAAACATTTATGATTGAGTACGGCATTAGAATGATGGTATATTACCCTGAAGAGTAAAAATATCATTTCCTTATAGACTCAATGATAAAATTTACAATTTAACTGAGATTCTCCCATTCGATATTTGGTTGAATGTGATTTTTATTTTATTTCTGGGGTACAGACGTCCTATAGTGGCTATGGTTAATTGCATCTCAAGCTTTGGTGCTTGAAAACACTTTTTAAACTAATGGTTTTCTTTCTTTTTGAAGTTAATTTAAAACATTGGCTAAAATTGACTTTTAAAAATCCGTGAAAGTTTTATTTAAAGATATTTTGACCTTTAGGAATTTTAAGGAAGAAATAATCAACTTGAGATTAGAATTTGAAATGAGGGCCAAGGAGGTGAAGTAGGAACACTTGATTTTGAGAAATTTCAGAGGTACTCGGACTATCCTATGTTGGGTTTTACATTTTAGAAGTCTAATCTTTATTTAAATTGATCATTTTGATTAGAATGTTGGGGCTTACATTCCAACAACAAATATTTGAGAAATTGCCCGAAGGATGAGGGCTTATAGGGCTATTTGGAATTAACCAATGCCTCTGATCCTAGAACTAAGGTGAGGACTACTGAGAGGTAGTGCCTCGAACCTAAGTCTAATAGAATGCAAAAGAGACTTACAAACTATACCGCACATGAGGCATAACCAGCTCGACCTCTGGATTTATTATATTTCCTGGAGAGGACTACCATCTAAACCCACCTAATCGATTTTAAAATCATGTTGTCCGATCTTAATGTAAATGTAGAGTGGAAGACTATTTTTATTTAGGAAGTAGGGCTTACAACTTGGCATTGAGGCCAAGATGCCTGTGTATGTACAGCATGCAGAATGCAGAGTCACAAATGCAGATTTTTGTTATCTAGTTCTTGAGTGAGAGCTTTTCTAAATGAGCCACTTTTGGGAGCTATACATGTTTATTTTAATTTTTTAAAACATGGCTCCTTGAAAGGAGCCATGCAAATTTTCTTGTTAGAAAATTGTGGAGCCTAAATCAATTTTTTGATTGATTATATTTTAATTGGTAGAAAATTTATTTTGTCCTAAGAGCCTACCGCACTAAAGTCCAGGCCACACCCAAACAAACAAAAGAAGAAACATAGGAAAAAGGCATGCTTTTCTATTATGCACCAAGTAAACAATCAACACATGCTTGTATATAAACCAAAATAGAAGTACAAGTAGTGTCCCAATGCACCAAGTAAACAATCAACACATGCTTGTATATAAACCAAAATAGAATTACAAGTAGTGTCCCAATGCACCAAGTAAACAATCAACACATGCTTGTATATAAACTAAAATAGAAGTACAGGTAGTGTCCCAATTATTATAAATAGTTTTAGCAGCTGAGTTGCCTGTCATTATACAACCGAGTTAAATTTACAGGCTCTACTGTTGGGGGTTTGCAAGCTTTAACTCTCGAATGGATCTTTGGACTTCACCTCCAAAATAGTACATCCTTCCTCGATCCATTTCTTCTTTTAGTCAAAACCCCACAAGTTTCACATCGTGATCTAATCAAATACATGATTAAAAAAAATCTCAAGTCTGCAAAACAGAGATAGGAGGCAGTTCATATGATAATCACATTACATTTAAAATTTGTCTAGCACTTAGAGTGCTAAACATCTGCTTCTATCATATTGGTCATGCCTCTTGGGGGGTTTTAAGCAGTGCCTGTAAGCAAACAACATTATGATAATCATGATTTATTTTACCCCCTCTTAGACATGGCCACCTGCATAAAAAAAATATGTATATATATTTCTATTCTAACCACTTAAGGGAAAGTGACCACAACGCCAACAATCCAAAAGGGCATTCCCACAAAATCATCAATCACATGCGCACACAAAGAAAAATCCTAATTCTAGCATGTCTAAGGGACTGTGTATCTAAGTGTGTGAGGCTTGTGTGGTATATCACACTAAGGATACTTCTCTTAGAATTTGGATCTAAAGAAGAGGTGTCCAAAATGTAACTTTTGTTCTAAATGTTAGAGGGATTCTCCCCCAGCTTTTGGAGCTAGAAGAGGAATGAATACTTATTTTAGCTTTGAGGCTAAAGAAGGAGGAGAAAGAGAATCCAACACATAACTTTTGGGCCAAGTGTTGAAACTTTTCTCTAACTTTTGGGGTTAGACCTTCAACATTTAGCTTTTGGGCTAAATGTTGGAGAACGTCCTTTAGCTTTTGGAGCTAAAATGAGAGGAAGTTTCCTACAACTTGGAAGTTGGAGGAGAGATGGATCAAACTTCTAGCTTTTAGGCTAAGGTTGGGAGAATTCCTGAGACCTTTTAAAGCCCAAAGAAAAGAGAGATGACTTGTAATTTTGGTTACAAGTCATAATGAGTTATATGGACTTTTGGTGTCCAAATAATGGAATCCCTTCATCCAACTTGGGTTGGAGGAAAGATATGGAAGATGAGAATACTTGTTGGTTTTGACATCAACAAGTAGACAGATTTGGTTCACTCAACATTGGTTGAGTAAATGTCAGAATTTTCTATAACTCTTGAATTATAGGAGGGGATTTTCCTACAATTTTGCTTAGTAGAAAAACAATGAGGAAATGCAACTTGGAAGTTGCAAGGCGAAAAGATCTCTTTGAACATTTTAGCGTTCAAAATGAAAGGGATGTTCACCCCTCTAACTTGAGTTAGTGGAATGAGAGAGATTTCTACAATTCCTTTTGAGTTATAGAAGGAGAAAAGAATGTGCAACTTATGGGTTGCAAACTTCTGAATGCTCTTTGAACATTTGATGTTCGAAGAGATGGATACACCCTCCTAATTTGGGTTTAGGATAATGGAAGGAAATTTGAGTGCTCTCCTATGATTTCAGTTTATAGGAGATGGAGAAAATGCAATTTGGAAGTTGCAAGTAGGATGAAACTCTTTGAACAATTGGTGTTTAAAAAGGGAGGATATCTACCCAATTTGTGTTGGGCAAATATGAGAATAAGACACATAGATTTGCACTACGCATCAGGGCTTTTAGATGCCCAAAGAAAAGGGTTCACTCACCTAACATGTGTTAGGAGAATGGGGAAGATATGAGAATAATATTCCTATATTTGATATAGGAATATGAGTTATTTACCCAACAAGAGAATTTTGTTGAATGTAAACTCTCCCATAACTTTGAGCTAAATGGAAGGAGATGTAACTTGAAAGTTACAAAATTTGTTGAATGTTTCTTTGAACATTTGGTATTCAAAGAAAATGGATGCATCTTCTCAATCTGGATTTGAGAGGATGAAAGAAGGTTTATAAATTCTCCTATAATCTTGGCTCGTAAGAGATGATGATTATAATGCAACTTAAAAGTTGTCAATTGAAGATGCACTTTGAACATTTGGTGTCCAAAGAGAAGTTACCATCCACTTAATTTAGGCTAACTGAATGGAGAAAACTAAAGTTTGAGTCTTATGTTTGAAGGACTATTCATTGATTTTTCATGTTCCAATGAATAGGATGGAAGGATAGTTTTAACTTGTTGATTTTGTACCAACAAGCACGATAACATGAACTTAGGCTTTTCATCCTAAAGTTATAAGGGTTATGCAATGAAGCATTTGGAACTTTGAGAAAATTCCAAGCACCATGCGGAAGGAGGTAGTCGTTTGTTGATTTTTCTTCAACAAACAAGAGAGAATACACCTAGGATTTTGATCCTAAGATTATAAGATTCATGAAATCTAATACTTGGCACTTTGGGAATGCTCTAAGTATCATGCACAAGGAAGATATAGAGGCGAACGTTTATTGATTTTAGATCTCAACAAACAAGGTCAAATAAACCTAGGATTACATGATTCATGGGATGATTTTATTTGTAACCTTTGAAGGTTTCAAATCATCATTCGTGAAAGAAGATAAATATTTATTTGTTAGTTTTTTTTTGTTCCAACAAATAAAATGAAGAAACCTAGAGTTTCGCTCTAAGTTTAAAGGATTCACTTAGTGATATATTTAGAGGCTTGAGGAGTCTCAAATCACCATGCATGAGAGGACATTTATTAGTTTCATGTTCCAACAAAAGAGGTAAAAGAACTTGGGAGTCAGTTCCAAGTTCCCTCCAATTCATGTAAAGATGTGTTTGGAGCTAAAAGGAAGCTCCAACATCATGAATTAGAGGTACAATATGCAATTTTGGGACTACAAATTGAGAAGGTCGTCTACCTATATAGGTTAGGCAAATGAGATAGGCTAGATTTAGAATTCTAAGCCTAAGGAGGATATTCTTTCGTTGATCTTTGTGCCTCAAACGAATGAAAGAGGTAGCTTAGATTTTGTCTCTAAGCTCCAAGATTTTCATATAATGATAAGTTGGAATTTTAGAGAATTCCAAATCATTATATATGAGAGGAGAAATGTTCATTTGCTAACTTTGTGTTCTTAGCATATGGAATGGGGACTTAGGATTTGTTTTCTAAAATCTTCATGATTCATGTAAGGGAACATTTGGAGCTTGGGGAAACTCCAAAATTTTACACATAGAGGTAGTGTTTTGTTGGTTAGATGCTCCAACAAATAAAGTAAGAGAGCTTGAAAGTTGGATCTTAGGGAGGCTCCAAAATGTTCCACATGGAGGTGCATATATTTGTTGATTTTTTGTCTCAACAAAAGGGAATGACTTAGGATTTGATCATAAAGTCTTGATTCAAGAACTATAATAATTGGGGCATAGAGGACACCCCAACTACTATGAGTGAGGGACATGTACATAAAGAAGAGAACCTCCTACTTTTCTACAAATGTTTTGGCCTCATTTGAAGAATGGAAGGATACACCTTAGGGCATTGAAAAGAATTTTTAAATCAATTTTGAAATGATTAGGAAACTCAAATGGGAGAGGTTCACTTATTACTTTTGTGTTATCAACAAATGAAGAAATGACTTAGGATTTGATCCTAGTCTTGAAGATTCATGTGGTAGAATAATTTAAAGCTTTGAGAGTGCTCCCAAAATATCACATATGAAGGGGAAGGATTATCATTTGCTAATTTTTTGTTATCAGCAAATGAAAAAGAAATTTAAGATTTTGAAGAGACCCATAATACAAGATATAAGAAGAGTTAGTGAAAACTCCTAAAACATGTTTTGGGCCAAACGATGGGACATTTTGGAGCCTTGAGGAAACTCTAAAAGTCAATCAAACAGAGAAGATAATTTGTAGTTTTGAAATCACAAATCAAGAGGCAACCATCAAGTTTTGTACTTGACGATGCAAGATCATTTACCTATGTTAGACTAGGCAAACATGATAGGCTAAGAATAGGATCCTAGGCCTAGGGAGGGCATTCATTCGTTGATGTTGTATCTCAACAAATGATGGAGGGAGCTTAGAATTTGACTCTAGGCTCCGAAATCTTCATATGATTACGTGATGGAACTTCAGGGAGTTTCCAAATCATCACACTTGAAAAAGAAAGGATGGATGATTGTTTGTTGGTCTTGTGTATACAAACAAAAGATGGGTTACTCAGGACTTGTTCCCAAGTTCCCTTGGCTCATGCAATGAAGTGTTTGGAGTCTTGAGGAAACTCCAAAACATCACATATGAGGAGGAGGTGATAATTATTGTAGGTGTATAAGAACCATACTCATTGACATAAAGTGAGTATTCAAAAAGGCAATATACTCATTCAAGCTATATTTAACATTAAGAAATGTAAGCATGTGAAAAGAAAAATCTTCACTTTGCCTCGCTAAATTTAGAGAAGTTCAACAATGTTTTCCAATCAATTTATTAATTGTAGGGTTTGTAACATGAATAAAAAAAACTCATGGACAATCCCACAACTTCATAAGACTAATTGAAATACATGCTTGAACATCTAACAAATTTAGAGGAGATTATGGATGTCATGGCGGTGTAAACTTATCACATGCAAGTGCTAATTTTATTGTAACATACAAGTTATAGGAATCTAATAATGCATGTCACACTTAGAGAAGGGACTCTACGCTTCAACACTTCATTCGACATCGAATGAGCCACTAAACATATGATTTGATCATAGGTAAGGGTACTAGGCATGGCATGAATATTATTGCATGAAAAAATAGGAACATTGAATACAAATTCGATGCCCATCGCCTTGTCGCCATCCCTTTAGCTCTCACATGAAAGCAAATCATGGGAAATCACTTGATTTCCATGATTCAAATAAGTGAACAGCAATTTGGAGGCTTGGGAGCACCTTGGACAGCAAGGGAAGGCTTCGAAACTTTCCAATCAGTAGTTTGGAGCCTTCAAAGCGCCTTGGACAGCGATCCGGAGCAGCTTGGATTGGAACCTTAGACAGCAATCCGGAGCTTGGATAGGAGCGCTAGGACAACCCGGGAGAAGTAAAACACTAAAACTTAGGAAAAACCCTAAGGCCTCCTAGCCATTGATGTGTGGTTGACGTCCCCAAGCCCTAGGTTCCTAGAAACTTTGATGTGAAATTTAGTTTCAGTTCTCAAATCCCCCATCAACAGTGAAAGAGTAACAGAGGCTAAAGCCTCTACCCCTTTTCATTGAAGCCACACAACATAATTTTGTCATAACTTAATTTTTGCGTGTCAACATTGAGGTGGACCAAAATTCTTAGGCTCATTATGTTGACCGATGCACCCGGATCAATAAGTACTCTACTCAACTTGAAGTTATCAACATAAACAGTTATATAAAATGGGCGATTGTGATCTGAAGTACCTATGAGTAAATTCTCATCAGAAAATGTCACTCCAGGTAATTCTTTAAAGTGTAAAGCATTCTCAAAGGAACACTCTGCGAGTTGAGTCAAACTAATTTTAGGATCAAGTAGAGTTTTGATCAAAGCCTCTTGCATTTCAAGAGAAAGTACGAGTGCATCATATATACTCAACCTCGCAGGGAGTTTTCTAAGGTGAGCTAATACATTGTAATCCACTTTTGGTGGTCTACCACCCACTTGCACTTGTGGAGTAGGTGTTGGTGGAAGCACACCCTCATTTTTATTGATAGGTTCTTTTCTCTTATCTTTCTTAGATGCCATTGGGGATGGTACAACACGACCACATCTGAGATTAATTTATGTTATCTCCTCAGGCTCAGAAGTTGAGGTCACATTAATCAAAATCTTAGAATCTGATTCTTCTTTCACTTGATTTGTCTCTAAGTCGAGTGACTCGGGCTCAATGACAATCTTTACTCCCTGTATTTTGTAAAAGGGTCGATCATCATCAAAACTTGATTAACTTGATTCGGGCAATTGAGAAGATTCATATATAGATTGTTCATTTCAGATTCAGAATTGGCAGGTAGCACGTACGCAGAAGGATTGTTCATTTTATTATCACACTTTGGAACATACATGAAATCAGAGAGGGTGATAGGCTTGGGGGATTTCCCCTTGCCATTTGGAGGGATAACTTATTTGATTTTGGAAATTGATTCTTCTTTTTCCTTTCCCTTCACCATTGAAACTCTCTCTTTAAGAAGTTTCGAGGGTGAAGGACCCTTTCCATCCATTAAGTTATTTGGAGGAACTTCAAAGGCCTTTTTAATGGGCATTTGAGTTTCTTTTGGAAACTCCAATGGGGTTTTGGGTAACTTGTTCAACATTTTTAAGGATAATTTGGACAAGGACAACTGCCAACCCTCTGCATTTGTAAGTAAATCAACATTACCTTTTTGGTTGAACACTATTGGAGAGAAAACTGCAATGGCTGACTCTGTTTTCTTCCCCTTGGTAGGGATGACCTCCACATGAATAACCTTAGCAGACCCTTGTGATGGGTTTGCTAAATATGCATTAGGAATACTCATCCTACCAGATTTGTACTCATTTTCATCCCATTCTTTGAAGACAACAATCTTCTAAAATATGACCCAACATCCTATGATAAGGGCAATAGTTTGGCTCATTACTCTTATCAACTTATGTTGGTGTTTTGGGTTTGGGGAGCTGAAAATTATCATCTTGAAATAAGGAATTAAAGATCTTCCTTGTAGCATCTGTCTTAAACGAGTACTGTTGATTGATCTTTTCTATCAATCCCCTAAAATCAGACTTTTTGACTGCCCTCTCCTTATCTTTCTAAGGCTGTGGTTCTAAAATCTTTCTAGGTTGTTGTTCAGTGATCTGAATCTGCTTTCATTTTTGGAGAGATAATATTGTCGCACTGCATTTTCTTTCAATTATTTTCTATTTGAATTTATTAGACTGGTCACCATTACTGTTATCTCTAAGGAAGAAGAACTGAGCTGCTTCAGACTAAAGGCTAGATGCCTTACTAAGCAATTTTTCAAAAGTCTTAATAGTGAACCCCTTAAGAATGAGTGTTATTGGACCATGAATATTCTTTAGTAAGATTTCTATGGCATGTTGTTCTTGGAGTTGTGGTTCACATTTTAGGCTAAGGTTCCTCCACCTAAGAATGTAATCCACTAACCCCTCATTTGACTTCTGCTTCTCCACTACAAGGTCTCCCACTGTAATGTGATGTTGGGCTCCCGCAAACCTCTTCACAAACAAGGACTCCAACTCTGCAAAAATCTTCACTGAGTCATTTGGTAACTCAGCATACCAATCAAAAACTACACCAGAGAGGCTGCTCAAAAACTGGCTGAAGAGAATAGCATCACTGCCACCCACATTGCAACATCCAATTTTGAAATGAGCCAAATGCTAACCTAGGTTTCTCACACTATCAAAGAGTTTGAAGGAAGGGACAACAAAACTTTTAGGATACTGTACTGAATCAAACTCCTCGGGATTAAAACTTCCTATATGAATAGAGTGACCTCCTTTTCCATGTGCCATGGACTCTTTAATTTGTTGACTAATAAAATCTTTTAGATCTTTCTTTGAAGGTTGGATATTTACTAACCCATGCTCATTCTTTTCTTTACTCCCAATATCTTCATCAACTTGCACTACTTTCTTGGCCTTTTCTACACTAGTGGAAGGTTTATCTATTGTGTTTGGGGTCTTTTGGGGACCCAAAAGCTGAGTGGTAAGGACAATCATGGTAAAAGTCATCTCATCTAATCTCTTAGTCATTTCATTAAACTGAGCATCTTTGTTTTTTAATTGTTGAAGCAAAGCACGTATTTGAGGATTTTCACTCCCTTTTTCTTCTAATTCCACTTCCATTAAATCATCTGTATGAGTGTCTCCTGAAAGAGAGGATCATTTTATGCTTATATTAGATAACATAGATATCATCCCCATCCATAAGATCATTCTTATAAGGATTAAAATTGTCAATCAATCTTCTATGATTTTCTTCCTCCTCTTCTCTCTTCTCCTCCTCATCAATCTTACTAAGGCTATCCTTCAAATACTCCATCATTTCTTCAATGGTTTTGCATGTTGAAGGGTTGACATAGGAAGGGTGATACTCCTCATAACTATTGACCTCCATGGGTGCTTTTCCTTTATCATTGCGATCGACATGGATAGGAGGGGAAGAGTGTACCACTGAAGGAGCCACCACCTTGGGTCTCCATTCTTTCTTCACCCCAGATGAAGAGGAATGAGATTTTTGTTGTCCCACATTTACCTCATCTAAAGGTGGAGTCAGAATGCGACCCCCAGAGTGTGGCTCATCATGAGTAGGAGGTCGGTCTTTTTTTCGAGACCTAAACATATTGGGTACGTCAGATTTAGCAGAACTGGAAAGAGAAGTCTGAGGGACCACTTGGCGATCAGGGTGATCAATCTTTAGTCTGCCACAAACCTCAGATGGTGGTACTGAGTAATCAACAAGAATAATCTGCTCGCTAATTGATCTCTCCTGACGAGACCCAAAATCATACCCATCTGTCAAAGCTGACACAGCTAACTGCCTAAAAAATCTGCATCTCTTTAGGTTGGTTGTACAATCAACCTGCTATCTTCAGGATCTCTATTCTCTTTCAAAAGTAACTTAAAAAAATCTTTGGTAATTATATTTTTCATAGCTTTAATCACTTGTTCTTTTGTGGTATACATTTGATCAGCTACCTTTTGAAAAATCTTCTTTATATCCTTCTCTCACTTCTTTCTTCTCTCCTCAAAAGTGCTTTCAGAAACTCTAAGTGAGGGCCTAAGGAGTAATGCAGCTATCTTTCTAACATCTTCCTCACCCCTAGACATAGAAAGAGGATAGAACCTACTCCCCTCAGCAAGAGGAGAGAGGTCTATCATCTCGGCATACAACTCAGCTTGCTCTTCATTTTCCTTTCCCTTTTTGTATCTTCTATACTAGTTCCTTTTTGAGATCTAATTAGGACATAAGTAGAACTGTCCCCTTTCTCATACTGACTAGACTGAAATGGACTCCCAGACTCTGGAACATTTGGGACAACTAAAGGCTAAATTGGCTTATGTTCCTTCTCAACAAGTTTCTTTTTTGATAACAGTGGAGTTAGTGAAGTCTGTCTTACATCTGACTTCAGAACCTTAGGAAAGGTCAACCTATTGAAAATAGAAGGTCGAGAGGCTAAGGCTTTTGGAGATAACTCAGCCACCCTGTTCCTACTACTATGAGTAGTTTACCTCTCCCTAGCAGGCAAGTTTATTTCTAAAACCTTCTTTTTAGGTGAAGGTTGATTTTCCAAGGTTCTTGTCTCATAAGGTGTAAGATCTTTGAAAATAACCTTCATGTCCTCAAAACCTTGCCCAAATTTAATCTTGTCCACAGGAGTAAAGCGGGACTGATCAAAAGCAACCGCAAGTGATCGCCAAATTTGAAAATCAATTTTCCTTCCATTTCTTACTCACTGAATCTCAAAAATTTTCCTGAAATTCAAAATTTCTTATATCAATCTTTATGATGTGTTTCTTTGAAGTCAATTAATACATCATCAATTAATCACTGCACTTTTTCTGAGTTTTCTGACCACTGACTTGAATCGCTGACCACCCACAACTGTGATCCGAATTTTTATAAATGATGAATGAGTTTGATAGAGTTTGGAATTCCACATATTTTGATATTGTTTGGTTGTAAATTTGTACAACCACAACAATTATGGTGAAGAAAAAATTTTGAGATTGAATATTTGAGAATGAAATTTTTTTTTTCAAAAATAATTTATTTGAAAAATCAAAGTTTATCTTTCTCATTTTTTAAAATAATTTAAAAAGTTCATCTTGAAATGTATTTGCTTATATTGGAATCACTCAACCCAACATTTGAAATGGGAAAGGTAAATAATACAAAAATTGATTTTGCCAATGCCATTTTAGCCTATATTTAGGATGACAAATTGAAAATCACTAGTGGCGATGAAAAGAGACATCTTCCCCATTTCAAATGCCATTAATGATTTTTAATTTGTCATCCTAAATATTAGCTAAATGACATTTGCAAAATCAATTTTTGTATTCTTTACCTCTCCCATTTCAAATGTTGGGTTGAGTGGTTCCAATACAAGCAAAGACATTGCAAGATGAATTTTTAAAATTACTTTCAAAATGAGAAAAATGAACTTTGATCTTTCAAATCAATCATTTTAAAAAAAAAAATCATTCTCAAATAATCAATCTCAAAATCTTTTTTTCACCATACTTGTTGTGATTGTACAAATTTACAACTAAACAATGTCAAATGGTATGAAATTCCAAACTCTATCAATTCATTCATCATTCATTAAAATCTGGGTCATAGTTATAAGTGGTCAGTAATTCAAGTCAATGGTCAAAAAATCCAGAAAAAGTGCAGTGATTAATTAGTGATGTGTTGATTGGATTCAAAGAAATACATCAGAAAGATTGATATAAAGAATTTTGAATTTCAGGAAAACTTTTGAGATTCAATTGTCTGAGGATTCAGTGAGCTAGAAATGGAAGGAAGACTGATTTTCAAATTTGGTGATCACTTGCAGTTGTCTTTTGATCAGTCCCGCTTTACTCCTGGGGTCATGATCACATTTGGGCAAGGTTTTGAGGACATGGAGATTATTTTCCAAGGTCCTACACCTTCTAAGACAAGAGCCTTGGAAAACCAACCTTCATCTGAAAAGAATATTTTGGAAATAAACTTGCCTGCTAGGGAGAGGTCACCTATTCATAGTAGTAAGAAGAGGGTGATTGAGTTATCTTCAAATGCCTTAGTCTCTCGACCTTCTGTTTTCAATAGGTTGACCTTCCCTAAGGTTCTGAAGTCAGATGTAAGACAAACAGCATTGACTCCACTGTTGCCAAAAAAAGAAACTTGTTGAGAAGGAACATAAGCCAATTAAGCCTTTAGTTGTACCAAATGTTCTAGAGTCTGAGGGTCCTTTTCAGGCCAGTTAGTATGAGAAAGGGGGCAATTCTACCTATGTCCTAACTAGATCCCAAAAAAGGAACAAGAATAGGAGATATAAAAAGAGAATGGAAAATGAAGAGCAAGCTGAGTTGGATGTCGAGATGATGGACTTCTCTCCTCTTGCTGAGGGGAATAGGTTCTATCATCTTTCTGTGCCTAGGGGTGAGGAAGATGTTAGAAAGATAGCTGCATCATTCCCTAAGCTCTCACTTAGAGTTTCTGAAAGCACTCCTGAGGAGAGAAAAAAGAAGTGGGAGAAGAATATAAGGAGGATTTTTCAAAGGGTAGCTGATCAAATGTATACCACAAAAGAGGAAGTGATTAAGGCTATGAAAAATATAATTACCGAAGAATTTTCTAAGTTACTTTTAAAAGAGGATAGAGATCTTGAAGATAGAGGGTTGATTGTACAACCAACCCAAAGAGATAGGCGCAGATTTTCTAGGCAGACAACTAAGTCAGCTTTTTTATGGTTTTGGGCTTCGTCAGGAGAGATCAATTAGTGAGCAGATTGTTCTTGTTGATTACTCAGTACCACCACCTGAGGTCCATGGCAGACCAAAGGTTGATCACCCTGATCGCCAAGTGGTCCCTCGAACTTCTCTTTCCAGTTCTGCTATATCTGACGTACCCAATAGGTTTAGGAGGTCTCCAAAAGAAGACCAACCTCCTACTCCTCATGATAAGCCACACTCTGCGGGTCGCACTCATACTCCACCTTTAGATGAGGTAAATGTGAGACACCAAAAATCTCATACCTCATCATCTAGGGTGAAGAAAGAATGGAGACCCAAAGTGGTGGCTCCATCAGTGGTACACTATTCCCCCCTCCTACCCATGTTGATTCCAATGAAAAAGAAAAAGCGCCCATGGAGGTCAATAGTTATGAGGAGTATCACCCTTCCCATGTCAACCCTTCAACAGACAAAACCATTGAAAAAATGAGGGAGTATTTGAAGGATAGCCTTATGAAGACTGATGAGGAGAAGAAGAGGGAAAATGAGGAAGAAAATCATAGAAGGTTGATTGAGAACTTTAATCATGATGATGATGATCTTATGGATGAGGATGATATCTACATTCTCCAATATAGCAAAAGAGGATCATCTCTTCTAAGAGACATTCATACAGATGATTTTTTTTGAAGTGGAAGTAAAAAAAAGGAATGAAAATTCTCAATTTTGTGATTTTCTTCAACAATTAAAAAATAAAGATGCTCAGCTTAATGAAATGACTAAGAGATTAGATAAGATGGCTTCTGCCATGACTGCTCTTACCACTCGCTTTTGGGTCCCCAAAAGGCCCTAAACATAATAGATAAACCTTCCACTAGTGCAGAAAAGGCCAAGAAAGTAGTGCAAGTTGATGAAGATATTGGGAGTTATGAAAAGAATGAGCATGAGTTAATAAATCTCCAACCTTCAAATAAAGATCTAAAAGATTTTATCAGTCAGCAAATTAAGGAGTTTAATTCAGTGCAGTATCCTAAAGGTTTTATTGTCCCTTTATTCAAAGAGGAAAATCTTATCTCGAGGAGTTTGATTCAGTGCAGTATCCTAAAGGTTTTATTGTCCCTTCCTTCAAACTCTTTGATGGTGTGGGAAACCCACGTCAGCATTTGGCTCATTTCAAAGCTGGATGTTGTAATGTGGGTGGTAGTGATGCTCCTCTCTTCAAGCAATTTGTGAGTAGCCTCTCTAGTGTAGCCTTTAATTAGTATGCTAAGTTACCAAATGACTCAGTCAAGACTTTTACAGATTTGGAAACCTTGTTTGTGAAGAAGTTTGCGGGAGCCCAACATCACATTATAATGGGAGACCTTGTAGTGGAGAAGCAAAAGTCAAATAAAGAGTTGGTGGATTACATTCTTAGGTGGAGGAACCTTAGCCTAAAATGTGAATCACAACTCTAAGAACATGTCATAGAAATCTTACTAAGGAATATTCATGGTCCAATAGCACTCATTCTTAAGGGGTTCACTATTAAGATCTTTGAAAAATTGCTTAGTAAGGCATCTAGCCTTCAGTCTGAAGAAGCTCAGTTGTCCTTCTTTAGATATAACAGTAATGGTAACCAGTCTAAGAATTCAAATAAAAAATAATTGAATGAAAAGGCAGTGTGTCAGCAATAGCTCTCCTAAAAGGAAAGCAAATTCAGATCACTGAACAACAACCTAGAAAGATTTCAGAGCAGCAGCATAGAAAAGATAAGAAAATTGTAGTAAAAAAGTCAGATTCTAGGGGATTGACAGAAAAGATCAATCAACAATACTCGTTTAGGAGAGATGCTACAAGGAATATCTTTAAGTCCTTAGTTTAAGATGATAATTTTCAGATCTCCAAATCCAAAAGCCCAACAGAAGTTGATAAGAGTAATGAGCTAAACTATTGCCCTTATTATAGGATGTTGGGTCATGTTTTAGAAGATTGGTATGTCTCTAAAGATTGGGTTGAAAATGAGTACAAACCTGGTATGATGAATATTCATAATACATACTTAACAAATCCATCACAATGATTTGCTAAGGTTATTCATGTGGAGGTCATCCCTACCAAAGGGCAGAAAACAGATTTTCACAGCCTTCTAGGGACCAGTCTTCCCCCGTTAGTCAAATCTTTCTAAGCCGCCAGCCTACAGGTTCGATTCAAAGTCCCTAATTTGTCAATTTGGGCAGAATTTGGTTCTCAAACCAAAATGTGTGATCTAGGGCAGAGATTTTGTTTGAAATCCCACCCAATTTCACATTAAATTTGGCAAAAAATCTATTCAAGTAGATTTTCCCTCGTTTTCCTAAACCCTAAAGCCAAGCTAAGGCTAAGAGTACTAAGGTTTCACGAAACGAGGCAGCGAGATGGGACGGTTGGGGGCGGCACTCTGCTGTGTGTGCATCTCTAAGGCAGCGAGAAGAGAGGGGGGAGGGATTCGGCTCCCCTAATTTTTCTTTTGTTTCATGCGGCTCGCCCTGGTGTCCGTCACGAGCAAAAGAGACCAAGAGAGCCATAGAGCGGAAGAAAGAGCCTAGTCCATGCGGAACTCCATTCCGCATCCATGGCATTGTTCGCGCAAACTCCTCCCCTGTTCTACGACTACTTCATGAGCGGAACCCTCTCCCGCGTATTTGGTACTAAGGTTTGCATTCGACTTTCTTTTGGAGAAAAATAAATTTGAACTTTCCTTTTGGGGAAATAAAATATCAACTTTCCTTTATTTGGAGAAAGAAAAAGATGAACTTTCAATTGAAGAAAGATGAACTTGATTTTCTTTTTAGAGAAAATAAGACTTTCTTTTCTTTTGGGGAAAGATGAACTTTCATTTCTTTTGGGGGGGAAATGAAAGATTTGAAATCTTAGACCAAGGTTTTGATAATCCGGACCCAGACCACAACCGGATGAAAAGAGCATTTCTATTTGAAAGAAACATTCATTCATTAGAATTAAAATTTGCATACAATCAATTGCCACCTATTTTACAGTGGGCTATAATCGGTCTGCAGAGAACTAGGACCAAGTCGCCAACTTGAAAGTCCTAGGACGGATCAATTTATCGTGAGCTTGAGCCATGCGGGCTCGGTACAACTCGAGGTTCTGTTGAGCATGCAAATGCTTCTCATCTAAACCATCAAATTCCTCCAACCTCAGTTGGGCATTTTTTTTCACTTGTAACTTCATTGTTTATTGCAATTCTAAGAGATGGGAGCTATACCTCCAAAGGGAGAACCACCTCCACTCCATAGACTAGAGAAAATAGAGTGTCTTGTGTTGGAGTTCTATATATGGTCCGATAGGCCCACAACGTCTCAACAAACTTTTCATGCCATTGATGTTTGTTTTCATCTAAAGTCTTCTTTAACAATTGAATTAATGTCTTATTAAATGCTTCAGTCAATCCATTAGCTCGAGGATAGTATATTGTACTATACCTCCAATCAATGTTATGTTTACTAACGAATTGTTTAAGCTTGGTACTTTTGAAAGCAGGACTATTACCGGATATGATTTGATGTGGAACACCAAATCTGTATATGATATGGTCCTTCAAAAATTGTAGTACATGGCTAGTTTTGACTTCTCTCAGTGGTACACCTTCAGCCCACTTTGATAAAATAATTAATTCAGCGAGTATAAACCTATGACCCTTGGAGGAATGAGGGTCAATAGGCCCAACAATATCGGTTCCCCAGCTTTCAAAAGGCCAAGAAGCTATTGTTGGATGCAAAACATTTTGTGGTTGATACAAAACTACCCCATGTACTTAGCATTGGTGAAATCGTCGGGCTACTTCAACACAATCTTTAATCATTGAAGGCAAATAGTACCCAAGCCTTTTAATTTTCAATTTCATTTTGGGGCCCGATTGGTGGGCGCCACACAATCCAGAATGTACCTCGATCACTAACTTGTGGGCTTCATCCTTTACAAGGCATCGCAACCACATTTGGTCAAATGATCGCCAATACAAGGTATTGTTAATCAATGAAAATGACCGCCGGTACAAGGTATTGTTAATCAATGAAAATGATAATGCTCTTTTCTTTATTTGGTGAGCAACAGACTTCTCCTTTGGTAGTTTACCATTTTGGAGATATTCAATGAAATGTTGGCGCCAATCATCTTCATCATCTACCACAAATGAAAACCCGCCAGAGGAAGAAGGTTCATTCAGAGTTTCAAATACAATATGAGACAAAATTTGGCGATTTTGAACTTCTATTTGGACTAAACCCTTTTCAACGCCTAAATGTGCTTCCCTCAAAGCTTGTCTTCTTTCTATCTTCCCTGCTACTATAGAAAATAGAAGCTCTCTCGAGGGGGTTCTCTAAGCCTTGATCATCAACGACCTCTAGAGTTTCTTCTTCATCAAACAATTCTCCTTCACTATCTTCAGCACCATGTATACTCACGCAGACAGCATTTTGGGCACTCTCTTCCTCTAAGGGGCTGGGGCTTGAGGTCGTTGCCCCCAGAATAATTGTTTAAGCTCATCAATGGAGTTGTTCCTCTTTACCCACTTTAGGTCAGCAAATCTGTTCCGAGTAGGAACATTTGCTTCTGGCTCTTGGGTCCGCGATGTTGTTGGATGGACTAGCAACAACTCAGAGCTCGCAACTCAGCGTTCATCCTTCTCCTTTGTCTTTTGTTAAACTTTCTTCCAGATCAGGAAGCCTCAATGTCATGCCTTGCAAGGGCTACAAGCTCCCTTGGCAAAGTGGTGTTGTCTGCATACATCACATAAATTCTTCTCCCAATTATAACCCTTTTGGTAGCTAAGGTTCCAGGCTGAGAAAGTCTATCAAAGACAAAAGCTCTTCCTTAAGGAATGTGATCATTTACCTGTGGTGCTATTTAGCGGTGAAACCACTGGTTAGATGACACGTGTCAATGTGCACTGAGTGCGCTTCTTCTCATTATGATTATTAATTGTGAGGGTTTTCTAAAGCGGCTCGTAGGTGCTTACCTTTGCTATAATCCTCTGGTATTTGTTGTGATCTTCAACCATTGCTTGTAAATATCACGTTACATGCGTACTTAGGTTCACAAGATACCCAGCATCCCTACAACATATCTACTATCATTGTTGCTGGTTGGCGATAGCATTTACTAAAGCATTTTATATTTGCTAGTTCGTAGCATATAGCATATATTGCGAGGCTCCTAAATGGCTCGTAGGTGTTCGTCTCTATTGCAAATCGATCATCTTTACTTGCAGGATATTGGTGTATTTGCTGCATGTTATTCGTTATCATTAGCAGGTGAACCACTATAGGCCAATGTTTAAAATTGCGTAATCAGGTATGGAGGCGTTTTTTGTTCGTGAGGCGAGGCGTAAGAAAGGCGTTTTGAGGCGTAAGCCTCAAAATCAAAAAATTGTCGTAAACATAAAATGATAAATTTTGTATATATTAATGAGTAAATAATATATAAAACATAAAAATGCACAAAATATGAATTGAAATCAAAATATCCTAATAATAAGACAACATGAATACAACAATATATCGATCTGCCGGGTGTCCAAGGGGGCGTTGCCCCATGGCGGGGTTCGATCTACGGGGTCAAGGGGCAGCGCCCTTACAGGGGTTTCCAGGGGCAGCGCCCCGGAACAAATTTTTATTGTAAGAGTAATTTTGAAGTTTTGTTTGTTTTTAAAGTTCATAAGTTATTTGTAAGAAAAGTTATCAAGTGGTACCGAGCATGTATCGAGTGGTACCGAGCATGTATCGAGTAGTACCGAGCATGTACCTAGCGGTATCGAGCAAGTACCTAGCGGTACTGAGCATGTACCTGCTCGGTACCAAGTATGTACCTAGCGGTACTGAGCATGTACATTAGCTCTTTTTTTTTAATTTTTATAGGCGGACACCTCTCAACCGTGAGGCGAGGCGCGCCTTGAGGCGTATACCTCAAATCCTGAACTCATTGCGTGGGCTTTGAGGCTTAAAAGGTCGAAATTGTGATGAAGCGAGCCTTGAAGCGTGCCTCTTATTGTGCAATTTTAAACCATGCTATAGGCATGATAAATCTCCTACATTTGCTTACAGGTATTCATATTTATAGCGGGTTCTTGGTTCTTGTTTGCATATGAACCGTCACATTTTAATCCCCTACTTGTATATCCATTGCAATCTCCTTAGACATGTTTGAAGGGAACTCATTGCATCTGCGTCATGTCCACTATCATCATATATAGAGGGCTTAGTGTGCTTATCTGTAGTAAGATTTGTTGCATGCAAGACATTGATGTTGACTTCAGGGCATCGCTGCTTTCTTTACATGTGGCACTTGGGTGAGCTGTTGGATGCGTGATAGATCTTCTATCATTGCTTGCAAGTGTCACTACTTTAATATGTAAGCTAGCTATTGCTTGCATAACAAGTCCTTTACTATTGCATTTAGGAATAATTTATTCTTCTTACAATCATCTGATGTTATTTGCAATTTATTCATGTCTGAAGACCTCTAGCCACAAGTCCCCTTCTTGTTCATTGATGTTTATTTAAATAATCAAAATTATTATTTGACATTTGCATTTTAATATTTAGGGTCTACTTTCCTATTGTTCATTTTGCAAGTTATGTTTCATGTCATTTTGTTGCAATCAAGTCCCCTGTTATTCATCTGAATCTTGCACATTTCAATCAGAATTTCAGTAGTATCCCGACGCCTACCTTGTTTACGGAAAATTTGAGAGCTGGGCCTTCCAACCATTATTATTATTATTATTATAAAAATAATATAAATCAATAACAGATGTTTTCACCTCAATTTTTGTGCAATTTCTCAAAACCAATGCACTGCCACCTCAAAAACCATGCCGATTTCATCAGGCGGTTTTAATTGAGCAACATTATAGCCATTTTTGGATGACTCGGATGTTTTGAACGCAACAGCAAAGTCCGTTTTACGATCAGACGTCATTTGGTTAACGTTGAATGTCATTTTCGGGTGTCGATCATCGATTTTGACTGGTCTCGTCCGATTCGGCCGCGATGCGGTCTCACTTTGTTAAATTCGATGCTCTGATCGCAACGGCACAATCCATTTGATGATTAGAGGTCATTTGACCTTTCAAGTGACGCATCGGGCGCGTCGACCGTCATTTAAAGTCGCTGATTTTGCTCCTCGCGTGTATTTGGTATGTAGGTCACAACAATTATGTACTCGAGATAATATCCATCCATTCACATTGAGTGAAATCTTGTAATGTGCTCATTGGAGTGGAAGTTCTGGAGTCAATGATTGATGGACGACCAACAGAAAGGCTATTAAAAATTACCAATCAACCATATCTCCTCTTTTTCAGTTGGAAGGGAAAAGAAAGAGGAAAGGTCATCTTTGTTGATTTCAAGGTTAAAATTATTGATATGTAATTTGGTAAGATTCAACTCCCGCTGTTCCACATATACATATTATTGTAGAAATCCTAATAAACTCAGACTAAAATGGAGAGGCACATTTAAGGAGAATTCTTAAGCTAAATCATAAGAATAAGGGCAATGTTACCCTAAATCTATGGAGGGGTTAGTATACCATGGTAGGTTATAACTAAGAGTTATAGGATAGAACGTTTGGTTCTTGCATGTGTTTCAGATAAATTCCCTACTCTTGTTCGGGATAATGAACTGCAATCTAATTTTCAAGAGATTGTTGCTATGGAGAATGATAATGATTGGTTTAAAATAGAAGCTAAAGTGGTTTCAGATAACATTTACATTTGAATATTGATGGTAACCCAAGTAAACTTGATTATAATGAAGATAACTTTAAGAATGGTGCTAGAATTAACTCAATAATGATGAAGAAAATGTAGCATTGTTGTTAATGGATCCAAAAATTCAAAGAATCTTACTTTTGCTGTCGAACAAGAATATTTAAAAGAGCTCAATTTTGCACCTGATTCTAATATATTTATGGACTATGCCTCGAGAGATACTGTTAATGTATCAAAATCAGCTCATTCTCTTCATATCCAAAGAAGCTAATGAGAGAAAAGCAGTTCACTCCAAGGTGGATAAGGATGTTAACCTGAATAAGAAACTATCCTACCATAGACCAAAAGACCAAGGTATTACTTCAGCATATGGTTCTTCACTTGACAAATCAGAAGAATCTCTTGCTGAAATTTCTCCAGAACTCAGAATTCCAAATGAAATAAACCATAGTGTGATAACTGTTGGCAATGGTTCACTGAAATTTGACGAAACCAAAGCTTAAACAAAGAACTATTTATCCAATTTAGTCGTAGTTTTTCCACAAAAGAAGAAAGAGAGTAGCAAAAATGTGACCATCTCAGCTTCTTCTGTTGAAGAAGTTCAAGGGGAGGAAGATGCTGAAGATACATATGTTGATAATCAATCACCATATAGGTCTCCTAAAAAGCCATACTGTTGTTAAAGATTCTCCGTAATGCCATCCAGTCAAGTATCTCTGCATGTACGAACTGACAAGTTAGAGGATAATATCCCTACAAGGAAGGAGAACTCAAGCGAATTTACTAAGCAGAAATCAGCCTTAGCTGACACTTTTGATACTAGAAGACCTGCTTCCAATGTGAAAGCTGATACTGTGGGAGATCTAGTTTAAATTGTCATTCCTTACCAAAACAGGAGTCCTCAACAGCTTCTTCAAAGAATCGCACATTCAAAGAAGATGATAGAGTAAAATATGTAGGTACGATGCGTTCTTCTGAACTACTTTTTACAGCTCAAAGAGGTCCACATTATGGCTTTCGTGGTAAAGTAATTCTGATATTTGAACAAAATGGATCATCCAAAATTGGTGTAAGATTTGACAAACAAATAGTTGAAGGTAATGATCTTGGTGGTCCATGTGAAGAGGGTCACTGGTTCTTCTGTACAGTTGACTTGCTTCATCTAGACTGTTCTTGCCCAAATGATTCTGAAAGTATTACTATCAATGAGTTAATAGAGGTTTTGACCGAAGAAGCTTAAAAAAAGGCAAGGGAAACTGGCAGGCTAGAGATATTAGAGAGCTCTTTTATAACTTCCATTAATATAATATCCCAGCCGAGTCTGTTATGCACAAGTGCGCCGTACATTTTAATCTCATAAACAAAAAGATGTCAATTCATTCTCAACATCCTTAGTTTATTGTTCATAATACTTATCAAGTAGAAAGATTTGTCATAGTACAAAGCCACATGAGATCTATATGAGATGATTAGGAGATAATTCCCATCCTTCTACCTAAAGCAAAGGTACGTCTTTGGGGTAGGGACTATTAATATGCCGGGGGGGAGGGAAGGGGGGCTACAGTCAGGAAGGGGAAATTATTTAGGAAGGTTCCTAATCAAGAGTGAGCTGTTTAGGAAGGTTCATAATCAAGGGCAAAATATTTAAGAATGTTCATAATCAAAGGGAGCTATTAAGGAAGGTTCCCAATTAAAGGGGAATTATTTAGAAAGGTTCCTAATCAAGAGGGAGTTGTTTTGGAAGGTTCCTAATCAAGGGAGAGTTGTTTATGAAGATTTTCTAATTGTGCTTATGCTGTTTATGAAAGGTTTAATTATTTAGGAAGATTTTCTAATTGTGTTGAACCTATTTAGGAAAGTTCCCTAATTGTATTTATGCTATTTAGAAATATTTTAATTGAGTGTATTGTGTGTTAGGGCCATTTAAGGGGGAGTTTGGTCTAGGGTTTGGAACTTACGTTTTGCTTAAGTTTATTCTATTTGTTGTAAGTTTTCTAGCGGCATCTAGGATTTATAGGAGAGCTAATCTACCTTATGAATAATAGATCAATTGTATCTTTTAGTATTGCTGAAGAGATAATACAAAAATCAATCCTAATATTTGATTCCTGCTATTTTCTTCCTATATATCTGATGTTTTTACTTCCAAGCATCACATTCGCAGAGGTCTATTAAGTCTGAAATATATTTTTTTCTAATTATTTTTTGTTAAGCACATTAAGACTCTTTTATATTAATATCACTATTTAGTTTTATTAATGATAAGGTCTTAAATTTTATTTTAAAAACAATTTGACTTCAGAACACAATAGTTTACCACGTGACCTTGCCATGCTTGCTTACAATTCGTGTCTCAAAGATTTAGTTTTGATTTGCATTTAGAAGAATCAATATTTTTATAAACTTAATTTGCATTTAGAAGAATCAACATTTTTATAAACTACTTGACTCCCCTTGTGTTTAAATCATCATCATGATGCATTTTTCCCTGAAACATTAAATGAGATCATCAATCAAGTTTCCTTTAGTGATATTTGTAATCATTAAAATATAATTAACGCTTTATGGTCCCCTCGGTTTAACAACACTATCAAACCCCAACTTAACAAAACCCTCGAACTATTAGATTATGTTGAGTTGGGGAGAGCACATGAGGAGAACGTCAATACATTCATCCAACATATAATAAATTCATAATAGGATCATTAGAGATAACATGATTTCCCTAGAAAAAATAGGATTATTAGAGATCCCACTTTTCCAATAATAGACACAGAGACATTAAAACTGTCAAAAAATTATAAACTTTCATTTACAAATATTATAATATGTATAACCCAAAAGAATTATTATGCAACATCATTATGTTTATGTAAAACATCATATCATTTAATATATATCATGATTACAAAAAGATGATATCATACACAAAACTGTATCAAAATCAAAATCATACATCTTCCATATTAGGATCATCTACTCTGCAGGTTCTTTATCCTTCCCTAAAGGAGCATGAAACCCAACAATTCACACAAAATGAATCATAAAATTCAATACAAAAAAAAACTGCATGGACGGTAATAAATATTTTATAAACCCATGTAAGAACCTACCACCATCCACCTCTCATCATATCATTTGCGCAAGCACATCAACTTGGGTGAAAGGTAAAGAATAGAAAAACATAGAGAATCATCATAGATCACATGGATCATACTTATCCATTACCAACTTCAGATGAGAAATTGTGGGACAAAGGAAAAAGCAACATGTAAAAATTGCACTGATGAAATACAGCTTAAATTTATCTAAAATTATTTCGTAAATTAATTCATTAAGTGAAATAAAAGCACATGTAAGAGAGAATAGCCTAACTCCTACTACAGAAAAAGTTCAACTAGCTTACTAACAGCATAAACTCTAAGTAAATCTGTATCAGAAGCTCCACCAAGACTTCCCTTGATGTTCTTCAAGCTCTCCCAAGCTCTATCCCTCTTTCTAACCCTCGAATGGTTTAGCAAATGAAAGTAAGGCCAGTCAAATAGCTTCTTAAGGAAGTCATGCCACATTAATTCTAGAAGCCAAAAACGGTGAGGTAGGAAACTCCAGCACTCCTCTTCGCACCACTCGCATGCAATGCTTGTAAAATGATAAAAACAATGCTTAATATTGTTCATAAAGTGAAAAAACAATATAGCAAATATGGCCACCAAAAAGGGCATCAAACGACCCCGAAATAGCAAATGGTACAAATGTACCCAATGGAATCATAAAACAATTTAGAGAACCGTATAGAAAAATTCTATACTTTAATTATACATATAATTGCTCATAAACACTCAGGTCTTTCCAGAGATTAAAATATCAAAGGCAATAATATGAAATGTTCTGAAATCAAACAACTTTAACTAAACACCAGGACTATAAGATGTGCTAATGCTATAGTATTAAGTATTTATTATACTTTTGATGATTATAAGCATAACATAGTCAAAATTAATAATTTTATTTAAGTTGGTGAAGTTGCAAGTACCTTCGCTCAACAGGAGCTTCGTTAAAATAAAATACAAGCATATTGAAAATGTTATGGCTCAAATTGAGGCTAAGGACCAAATAATGAATCAAATTTGCCATGGCATAAATATAAGTTTCAGCAAGAAATTATTCTATTATTTTATTTTTAATTTTAAGCTGTGTTAGTGTATTAAAAGTATTGATAACATTTGGAATGGCTCACACGCATACAATTAAAATTAGAATTTTAAAAAATCAAATCACTAAATCATATCAATAAATAAATCAAAACTTTTTCTAATTCAACTGTACTATTTGGATAAAGTATGAACTATAGCCAACCGAACAAATTAGATAGTTGGATCAATTAGAATCATTATGGATCATACTATCATATGACTTCATAACACTATCATTATCAGGTCTCTAAGTCCTAGATGAGAAAAATAGAGGGTTGTGTTAGGTAGTTGACATCCAGCATAAAAACATGTTGAATAATCATTATATGAACCCTTTAATACATTATGTTAATGCTAGGGGGTTCCCTAGAAGCGACGCATTGTACGGTCTGAATACAATGAGAAGTATGCAATGGTCGCTGCATCGATGCCGAAATGCAATGTTAAATAAGCAAGGGTTCCCACATCATGGACGGATGTGGGAAAAGAAGCTATTCTATGAAACTAAAATTAGGTTAGGATCGTGGAATATAGGTTCCCTTCCAGGCATATTAATGTAATTAATTGATATTATGATTCGTAGGAAGATAAATATTCTACGCATTCAGGAAACTAAATGGGTGGGAGAGAAGGCTAAAGAGATTGATAGTTTAGGATTTAAACTTTGGCATTCTGGTAGGAGTCATACTAGAAATGATGTATGTGTGATTATATATAAGAGTTTGAAAGATAATGTTATATAAATTGGTAGAATTGGAGATACAATTATAACTTTAATGATTATTATTGATGATAAGATTATTAATATTATAAGTGTTTATGCTATATTTGTTCAAAATTAATATTTTAGAATGACTTAGAAAAATTAATACAAAGGATATCTCTTGAAGAAAGAGTTTTTATTGGGGAAGATTTAAATAGACATGTCGGCAGAGAGGTAGAGGATTTTAAAAGCATTTATAGTGGCTATGGGTTTGGAGAGACTAATGAAATTAGTAAGACTATATTAGATTTTGCACTAGCTCATGATTTTGTTATTGTTAATATCTTATTTAAGAAAAAAAATGAACATCTAATCACTTATAAGAATGGATATAGTAAAAATCAAATTGATTATTTCTTGTAAGAAAAATAGATCGTTTAGATTGCAGAAATTGTAAAATTATTCCGAGGGAAAGTCAATGTATCCAAAACCGCTTATTAATTTTGGACTTTAAGATGAAAGGGTAGAGTATGAAAAATATAGTATATCGTTATTTTAGGATTAGATGGTGGCATTTAAAGAACTCAAATAAAAATATCTTTGAGAGTAAAATTCAAGATCTTAATATTTTATCGGTGCATGAGGAAACTAATGTTATGTGGGTAATAGTAACTTGTAATATTAAGAATGTTGTAAAGGATGTGATTGGAGTATTAAAAAGGAAAAACTTCTAATAGTAAAAAAAGTTGATGGTGGAATCAAAATGTGCTAGAAAATATTAAAATAAGAATCTTTGTTATAAAAATTGGTTTAGATATAAAATTCTGAAAATTGGGGAAGATATATAGTTGCCCGTAAGGAGCCTAAGAAAGTATTCTGCGATGCAAAGATTTATATAACAAAGATAATTTATATATTATATTAGATACTAGGGAGGGCGAAAGATATATATATAAGCTAGCCAAACAAAAATATAGGCGTAATAAGGATTTAGTTTAAGAGCAATGCATTAAGGATGAAGATTAAAAAATACTTTTTAGAAGAAGATATTCAACAAAGGTGGATGAGATATTTTGCTAAGCTTTTCAATAAAAATTGTGAAAATACGATTAAATTTAGTGACCTTAACACTCTAAACGAAAATAGAGAATTTTATTTTTATCGGCGTATTACTGAAACTGAAGTTAGAGAGGCTTTAAGAAAAATGATGTGTGAGAAAACTATTGGACCTGATGATATTCCAATAAAGGTGTGGAAATGCTTAGGAGAAGAAGGAATTTTTTGGCTTACTAAACTTTTTAATATTATTTAGAAGACTAAAAAGATGTCAGATGTATAGAGAATGAGTGTGTTGATTCCTATCTTTAAGAATAAAGGTGATGCACAAGATTGTGCAAACTATAAAGAAATTAAGTTGATATTTCATACATTAAAACTACAGGAGAGAGTTATGGAGAATAGGTTACGATGTGATACTAATGTTTCTCAAAATCAATTTGGATTCATGCTAGGTAGGACTATTATGGAAGCAATACATTTATTGAGAGGTTCAATGGAGAAGTATGGAGAGAAAAAGGAAGATATTCATATGATATTTATTGATTTAGAGAAAGCATATGACAAAGGTCCAAGAGAAGTGCTATGGAGAGTTCTAAAAAAGAAAAAAATTAATAATGCTTATATTCAAGTCATTAAGGATATGTATGCTGAAGCTGTTACTTCTGTTCAAACACAAGGTGGTTTGACCCAAGTTTTTTACAATTTCAGTTGGATTACATCGAGAATCAGCCATAAGCTCATATCTTTTTTGCTTTAGTCATGGATGCTCTTACTAGAGATTTGTTAGAGGATGTTCTCTGGTGCATGCTTTTTGCTAATGATATTCTTCTTGTTGATAAGACTGAAAGTAAACTTGACTTATAGAGGTCAACCTTAGAGTCTAAAGGTTTTCATTTGAGTAAATCTAAAACCGAATAGATGGAGTGTAATTTAAGTGGTAAAAGATCTAGTGGGGGGTTTGTGACTTTGAGCAATCAATTCATTAATAAGAGTACACGTTTTAGATACCTTGGGGGGCTTGGGTGGATGAAGTGGAGGAATGCATTGGACTTATTGAGTGATAGAAAAGTATCACTCAAACTTAAGAAAAAATTCTATAAGATGATGGTAAGACCTGCAATGCTTTATGACGAAGAATATCAGCCTTTAAAAGAGAATCATAATATTAAGTTAAGTGTTGCAGAGATGATGATGCTCAGGTGTTTGAGTGGCTTTACTCTTAGGAACAGGATACAATATGAGCATATACGTGAAAGGGTTGGAGTAGCTCCATTTGCATATAAGATTAGAGTCTCCTTAGATGATTTTGGTCACATAAAACGGCAGCTTTTCGATCACCTGGTTAGGAGAGTAGATGTATTAGATTTAACCTATGTGAAGAAAGGTAGAGGTAGACCTAAAAAAACTTGGTTAGAAAATATTAGATATGACCTTTCTTTATCAGATCTAAATGAGAATTTGATTCTTAACCGGACACAATGAAGAAAAAAGATTCATATAGCCGACCCCACACAATGGGATAAAAGCTTGATGTTGTTGTTGTTGTTGTTGTAGTACTATAATATGACTTCAAACTATAAGATGAGGATCTTACTAAGCAATCTTAAAGATTCATTCTAAAAATGAATGAACCTATTGCATGATCATGATAGGATAGTTCGATCATACAATAATTTAAATTTTTAGTTATTATATGCATTGATGGCTGATTGATTATAATAATGGAAGATTTATTAATATTATTAGTTGTTAATAGATATGCTACACCAAGTCATTCACACTTTCCCAACTTTTGTTCCTCCGCTTAAAAATTTAGTTTTATTAGCTTTATGTGTTAATTTTGAAAGAGGAAACTCTGATCTCAATGTGTTCATCTACTTGAAGAAGACATTAAGGATGAGTTTGAGACCACGTAGCTATTGCTTTGCTTTACAAAAAGTTATTAAATGATCGTTTGAGGGTAGGGGTGTCAATATTTGACACGACACGAAAACCCGACCCGGACCCGGAAAATCCGGGTTGAACCCGACCCGATTTCAAAACGGGTCGGGTTCGGGTTCCAGAAATCGACCCGTTTAAAAAACGGATCGGGTTCGGGTTGACCCGGCGGGTTGCCGGGTAAACCCGCCAACCTGTTTAATTCGAAAAATTTCGATTCCCGCCTCTGCCCGCGCCCGCCCGCCGCGCGCCTGCCCGCGCTGCCCGCCGCGCGCCTGCCCGCGTGCCCAGCGTCTGCGTGCCCGCGCCGACCGCTCCTGCCGCGCGCCCGCGTGCCCAACCTGCCCAGGGCGCCGCGTGCCCGTGCCCGAACTCGCCCGACGCGCCCGCCGCGCGCCGCGTCCCGCGCCCGACCGCCGCCCGCGCTGTCCCGCTCTCGTCCCCCGCCGTCCGCCGCCGCCGTTCCGGCGCCGGCCACCCAAACCGGGTCGGGTCGTGTCAACCCGGCAACCCGCCGGGTCGGGTCCGGGTTTGGTTTTCCGACCCGTTTTTCTACCCGGGTCGGGTTAGGGTTGACCCGTTTGAACCCGGGTCAGTTCCGGGTTCGACCCGAACCCGACCCGTGACCCGAAATTGACACCCCTATTTGAGGGCATTGCGGCAGAACCCGGTTGGAAAAATTTCGCGGCACGCAAGTGCGACTCGCGACATTTCACTCTGTCCTGCGGTCCGCGTGCTTTCCGCTGTTTCGAAGAGGAAAATGACATAAATCCCCGCTGCAAATATTCCCGTAAATACCTGCTCCACATCATCCCGGTCGAAATCGTCCCGAGATTGGCTTCTATAGATCCAGCGACCTCGCGTCGACGCCGCGGTTCCCAAACTTAAACCAACACCGAGCTCCACCGCCTCCGCCTGCTAAATCTGCTCTCTTCATTAACCGCGAATCTCTCCGCCACCCGACTCTCTTTGTGAAAGCCAAGAACGGAGAACGCAATACCTGGGAAGAGCGAGCACACGAAGAAGATAATGAGATATGGTTGTGGATAGTGCAAGGAATCGATGCCATTTTCGATTCTGGATTCAGAGAGTGGAAGATCGGAGACAAAAGGGGGAGGTCGTCGTGGATAGTGAGGACTGAGAGTTGATGTGCAAGGATAAGGAACGTTTCTGTAAAAATATTAGTCTCGAGTTAAAAATAGTTACACTATTTTTTATTTATTTTTTGCTAAAAATAATGAATAAAATGAGATTGTTTGTTTTGTTGTTCTATCTTTTCATAAATTTTAAATAAAATTACAGAATTATATTTATCAACTGTCTGATATATAAACTTATAAGAGATTGGATAAAAATTAGTTAATTTTAATTCAGAAATATAAGTTGATTATATATTTATCTCAATATATAAAAGGGTATCAAGGTAATTTGTTTTATACAGCAGCAGCACAGCAACTCAACAGTTATACTACCCAAAAAAATTTATTGATTTAGCTATAGCAACTTTAAAAAGCAGCTTTTTCTACAAACAACTTAACAACCTGCGTTACCGACAGCTGCAGCCGTCCCAAACGAAGCCTAAGTAGCAATTTGCGGCAGCTGTGGCTGATTCCATGTTCATAAACTTAGGATGTTATGAGCTAGTATTTAGTGATAATAGTAACGGGCTTCTCATTTTTAGCAAAGTATTGGGCGGAGCCATTTACAAGTTAAGGATTGTTTGTGAGAGGCTTCTCTGCTACGATTAAGAAGGGAAACGAGTGAAAATCTTAAGAAAACTCGAGTGGATGTAAATCTTAAGGTTGTTGAACCACTATAAACCAATTTACGTCATTTAGATAATTTTTCAGACTTTATCTATTGTTACTCATCTTATTGCAATTGTTTTTTAGATTATTGTGTTGTCAAAGAGTGTTCTAAAAATTATTTTTAATATAATCAATTAATATTTCAGACTTCCTCTGATTTTTGTTATTACATTCAAGTAGTATTATAGTGAGGTTATTAGCTTAATGCTTTAAAATCTGAAGTAAATCCTAATGTATACTTTATTAATGTTATATCAAAAGATATTCTATTTAACATTCCTTATTTATATGATAATATTTCATTTGATTTCTGCAAAGTATAGCTTTTGTATGTTCCATCTACAACATCAACAACATCAAGCCTTTATCCCACTACGTGGGGTCGGCTACATGAATCATTTTTCTCCATTGTGTCCTATTAAAAGTCAAATTCTCGTTTAAATCTAATAAAGAAAGGTCATTCCTAATATTTTTTAACCAAGTCTTTTTAGCGTCTACCCTACCTTTCTAACATAAGTCAAATCTAATACCTCTACTCTCCTAACCGAGTCATCGGAAGGCCGCCGTTTATATGTGACCAAAACCATCTAAGGCGACTCTCTCTAATCTTATCTTTCTACTGGAGCTACTCCAACCTTTTCACTATATGCTCATTTCTATCCTATCTCTAAGGGTAAAGCCACTCATCCACCTGAGCATCCTCATCTATGCCACACATAACTTAATATTATGCTTCTATTTTAATGGCCAACATTCGGCTCACATAAAGCATTGTAGGCCTCATTACCATCTTATAGAATTTTCCCTTAAGTTTGAGGGGTACATTTCTATCACATAACAAGCCCGATGCATTCCTCCACTTCAACCATCCAACTTGAATTCTGCTGATAATATCCCCATCTATTTCACCATCACTCTGAACAATAGATCCAAGATATCTTAAAAACGTTTGTACTCTTATTAATGACTTGATCGCCCAAAGTCACAATCCCTTCACTAGGTCTATTACTACTAAAATTACACTCCATATATTCCGTTTTAGATCTACTCAAGCGAAAACCTTTAGACTTTAAGGTCGACCTCCATAATTCAAGTTTACCTTCAACTCCCTCTCTAGTCTTATCAACAAGAAGAATATCATCAGCAAAAAGCATACACCAAGGTACATCCTCTTGCAAATGTCTAGTGAGAACATCCATGACTAAAGCAAAAAGATATGGGCTTAAGGCTGATCCTTGATGTAACCCAACCGAAATAATTAGTTGAAACTAATTATTCTCGTCCTACAGAAATGAACATATGATGAATGTGAACTTGAAATATTAAAATATAAGTCTCTGAATTATTTTTTGGATGCATCAAAACTGATGATTAAAAGCTTTGTTCCTCCAATAGCAAATCTAGCTATGTGAGCTTTGTGTAATGGTTTTAAAGAGAGATCTAATATTTATAGTGATCATCTTCTCTAAGAAGACATTACCTAACAACATATATTAGGGCTTGCCAATTTCATGGCTTGAAGTTGAGGCTTTACGACCTCCCAATTTGTGCTAAGAATAGTAGGCTTCTTTCTCTGAGTGAAAGCATTGGTTGCATTCATTACCTATAAAAAAGCATTTGCTAATAGGCTTCTCAGACTCCAGTCAAAATAATAATAATAATAATAATGAAAAAAAAAATAGGTGAGAGGATGTAATCCTTAAGATGGTTTTGGATCTTTTATTTTAATTTTTTAATTTTTTTTGCATTTTACTTGCTTTTTTGTTTATCTTATTTTTAATCATTATTAAATTATTGGGCAATAATAGAATGCAACAACAACAACAACAACAAGCTTTTATCCCACTACGTGAGGTTGACTACATGAATCTTTTTTCTCCATTGTATCCGGTTAAGAATCAAATTCTCATTCAGATCTAATACATAGGTTAAAAATATTTTAAAATAATCCACTTCACCCCTTGTATATTTATGCCATTACCTCAAGATAAACATCATGTAAGACAACTATTAGATTATATCATAGTTGGGTATTAAACTCTCAACACCATAAATTTCACCTACCTAGTCTCATGAGACGTAAAGTCCCTTCATATCATTAGAAGGGTAATTAATCCTTCCAGCACCCTTCTCTCCCACAATAAGCCAATCAGAAGTCCTTTTGGAAGTCTATAATTCAACCAATCCAAATCGAACTTCTTAGCAAGATGATAGAAAAAGGTGTATTCATAGAACTTTCAATATTTACTATGATTCTAGGAACCCAAATTTTGTTCATAATCACATCATCAAAAACATTCAAATTAATTGGTAGATTCTCATATAAAAAAAGTAATAACTGATGACTAATATGTTAGGCCGGTTCACCATGGCCGGCCCAGCCGGCCCTTGGGCCGGCTCAGGTCTACAGGACGCGGAATCTGTCTCAAATTTTTAAATGAAAATTTGACTTTTAAGATGACACAATGGCCAAAAAGGATTTATGTAGCTGACCCCACGTAGTAGGACAAAGGCATGATGTTGTTGTTGTTGTTGTTATTGTATGTTTAGACCGCACAAACCTTCTAATAAAACTTTTCTCTTTCTTTGCCTCCTCACCAACCCCAATACCTCTCATATTTTCCCATCTGCCCTCCTTGTTATCACAATGTTCCCTCTTTGTAGCTCCACCTCCTATCTCTCCAACTGATGAATCCCTATCTTCCTCTCAAAACTCTCTTCGCTCTACCTTTCCACATTCACATCTCTAGGGTTCCTTTTTACCTCTCTTGATTTCCTCCTTTCAAATCAGGATTAAGACCACCCTCCACTGTAGACTTACATCTACACCCATATGGAAGAAGTTTAGTCAACCAAAGCCTTTACATGCACACAAACATACTCATAATTTTGATATAATTATTTGAACAAATAAGATTTGAATTCAAAGAATAGACAATACAAAATTTCTAATAAAAATAAGCAACCTTACTTTTGCATCAAAATTACAAAAAGATTCAAACCAGTAAGTTCATTCACTTGAAGATAATGCTTTTTTTGAAACTTTCCCAAACTTTGGGACCGTCTGGGTGAAGGCTTACAAATCTCTTTATAAACATCTTGTCCGAACAAGCTATTAAGCTACCTAAAGCTAAAGCTGTTGTAGCTTTTCCTCTTTCCTTAAGCCAATCATACATCAAATGCCTACGTTTAACCCTCTCTGTGGTGTATGACATGCATTGTGGAAACCTCACCAATGAACTTAATGGATAACCCAAATTATTTATAATAAAACTAAGCTTCTCATCAAGGACTTCTATTTTCTGGTTCAAAATATGAGGCGCCCTTTTCAACATATCAAGAACATCGCTTGGATTTAGTCCACTTCTAACAAAAAAATCAAACCGCTCTTGCAGCTCATCACCCTTTCCACGAAATACCTCAAGGGCCCGTTTCATCTCCTTCGAGTTATCAACAAAGCCTAGATGAGATAAAAACTTCTTCTTCTCTATTATTGATTTCAGAATGGAGTCATCACTTGGAAGGGGAGGAACTTTCAATCCCATTGCATATTTCTGCATCTGGTGAGGATCATCAGTTATGATTTTGCATAGCCTTTTCTTTCCACTACTCAGATTTGACATTATGCTAGTAGGTTTCTTCATTAAGACCAGACCTAAAGTGTCTTTGTGATGGCAGATAAGTTCTTTTATATCCTCAAAGTCCATTTCAATTTCAACTAAAAACTCAAAGGCCCTCCGCAAATTTCGTGCAAAGCTTCCAACTTGAAGATGAGGAAACTCTGAAAACATAAAGAAAATTTCCTTTCTTGAAACACCCATCTTCAGAAGAAGACAAGTCACAGAAAACACAGCTTCTCCTGAACCATCAAGTAAAAAGCTAGGATGCTTACTAATTAAAGTCCCAAGCTTTTTCTCGTCAAATCCCATGTCCTTGAAAAATTTCAAAAGCACTAACATTTTACCCCAGAAACAAGTATTTTTCTCAGACACAGTCCCTCCAATCCAATCTCGTGGTAAGCCAATCTCCTCCAAATTCTTCAACAACAGAACAAATTCCTTGTTAACATCACCTAACAAAAGAACTGGAGTAGAAGCAACGAGTTTGATCACCGTATACTTCCTCAAACCAAGTTGCTCATAAGATAGAAGCTTTGATTTTAACAAACCGGGCCCATACATGAAAATATCTTTAGCTTCCTTGTACATCTTTCCTATCTTATTGCGAGCAATGCCATAATTACAAAGATCACGGTAGTTATTAAGTAATTCTTCAACATCAGAAAGAAACATCAATTCTCGGGGAAGAAATGGAATATACTCAGAAGGTTTCAGACCAATGCTCTCAAAGAATGGCTCAAACTCATTAATAGGATGGTAGCGAAGATACCTAACTAGTGCCCTTCCAATCTCTTCTTTATCTTCTACCTTCTCCAAGATCCTCCAAACAAAAATAGGACAGTTTTTACTGATGTGCTCCGCATCAGTGAAATATATGCCTCTAGTGGAATGAAGATAATCAAGAAGAACAGCCTGAGCCTTTGCAAAGTTTCGATTGCTGGGATGCAATATCTGTCGATCTTCCGGCGTTATACCAGAGCCAAAGCCTCTGAGACCATTCAAATGTGGATCTTTCGCTAAGAAAACTCGATCATTTAATGAAATATGCGGCACTCGATTGGCAAAGAATGGTTCCAGGGCATGCAAAGCTCTTTGATAACCAAGATGCCGTTTGGTACCTGGAGCATGGGACTGACAGCAAGTTTGAATTTTTGATGAATACGTATCATTTTCAGGACAAATCCTCGAAAACCATTTGAGACTACATGAATTTGCTAGTTTTTTCGTATGGATCATCATTATTTCGATGAGAAAAGCGGCATCTAGATGAATATAAGAACTCGAGGCGCCACTAAATAGTAGACATGAAGAAACTATAGTTACCTTAGAGAGAAGTTATTTTCTTCATCCTCCGTCAGGAAAGTACTATGTTCTTCCCTCAAGTCCCGATCACAAGAGCATTATTTTGCCCTCGACGGTTCTCGCTTGAGCTGATGCTTGGGTTTTATTTGGGTTTTAGCCTTTTAGGGGATTAAGAAGCTTTGCCGATTCTAAAAGAGTCGGCTTAGGAGAACCGTTGGATTTATTCTCCGTATAATCTGACGGACGAAAACAACAAAGTACAATATCCTCTGTTTGGAAATAGGGGGAGAAATAAAAGTCTAGGGTTTTGCGCATACTCGGAGATCATGCAGCTAAGAGAACGGTACCTCTAATCTCTAATGGCGAAAGAAAGCAAAAAAAAACGTGGTTGGAGATTTATCGTAGACTGAAAACTTAACAGCTATTTCTCGAAGAAAGATTTGCGTAGGGTGATGTATGTTCTAGAATTTGCAGCCTTGCTATACTTTTTTAGCCCTCAAATCAATCATGTTAAGCCGCTGGTTCTTACAAGGAGCTTCTTTTCCAAATATGCTTACCCAAACGACTAACGCAATCGTTATTCCTGCTGTTTCTGGTTGTCTTATTGTTGTGGAGAAGAAACCGTATGGTTCCTCGTGGAGAAATTCCATTTTTGACCCTAAGAAGTCGGCAACTGTAGATGCAATTTTCAGTGCAAGAAGTTATTCATCATGCAAGTTGCAGAAATTTCCATTGCTATTTGGTGCAGGTGATTTGAAATTGAAAGTTTTTAGTAAGTCTACCAAACTAGGGAGCAGAAGTTTTGCTTGCTTCCATAAGATGAATGATGTTTGCAATTTGCGGAACCTTCGAAGTAAACATAGCTGTTCTTACATCTCAAGCAAGGCTACAAGCTCACTGCCTGATGGAAATTCTGGATCAAGGATGTCTCGAACGGAGAGAACAGATGCACAGAATGCACTTTTCGACTATCTCCACTACACCAGGTGCTTGAACTTCACCGACGCCGAGCACATTAGTAAGAACTCGCCTGTATTCCTTCAGAGTCTCCTAGCAAAAGTCAATGATGGCGAAGAAGTTGGGCGGTCAGTTTCCAGGTTTCTTCGCTTCACTCCCATCAATGAATTTGAACCATTCTTTGAGAGTTTAGGCTTGAAACCTTCTGAACTGTATGCCCTTCTCCCTCACAATTTAATTTACCTAACAGATGATCATCATTTGATAGAGAATTACCATGTCCTCTGCAACTATGGAGTTCCTCGGAGTAAAATTGGGAAGATGTACAAAGAAGGTAGTGAGATGTTCAGATATAATCATGATGTCTTGAATTCGAAACTTCAAAGCTATGAGAGGCTTGGCTTGAGCAAACCAACAATCATCAAGTTGGTCACCTGTTGCCCAGCCCTTCTGATTGGTGAGCTTAACAGAGATTTTCTTGAAGTCCTTACAAAACTGAAAGCCTTAGGAGTAGAACTGGATTTGGTCAGGGGGTGTTTGTCGGATAAGAGCGTATACCATTGGGATCGAATTCTTAAAATGCTTAATTTTTTGGATGGGATGGGCTGCAACCAAAAAAACCTCGAAACACTAATCAATCAGCATCCAAGATTTGTTTTTGATGATTCTGGGAAGAAGATTTACATCTTAGTTGCATTATTGTTGAAACTGGGTATTAAAATGGATGATATCTTACTCTTATTTGTACAATATCCTCAAATTCTTGCTGGAAATTTTGTAAAAAATTTGTGGCAGTCCATTTACTTCTTATTTGACATTGGCATGAATGTGGAGGACATTAAAATGATTGTCAAGACTCACCCTCATGTTCTGGGGGCATCCTCCAGCAAAAGCCCTTATTTTGTTTTGCAGAGATCGAAACTGTCGGAGCACCAGCTATGCGACATCATAAAAGAAGATCCAAATCAGTTCACTTATCTGATTACCAGTAAGAAGTCAAGCGCTATCAACTTGCCAAAAGTTGAAGGCACCTTTCTGAGGGAAAAGACTGATTTCTTGCTAAGATTAGGTTTTGTTGAGAACTCTGATGAAATGGCAAGAGTGCTCAAGAAGTTTCGAGGCAGAGGGGATCAACTGCAGAAAAGGTTTGATTTCCTCGTTGAAATCGGTTTCGACTGCCACACTGCAGCTGAAATGATCAAAGCTGTTCCCCCAGTGTTAAACCAGTCCATTGATGTTCTTGACAAGAAGAGTACTTACCTTCTGAATGATTTGGGCTATCCCTTAGAGGCACTGGCCGCTTTTCCGACATTTTTATGCTACAACTTAGATAAGATAAAATTGAGATTTTCCATGTTCCAGTGGCTCAAGGAGAATGGAGTTAGCTTCTCCACCAAAAATAGGAAATTGGCTAGTCCTACAGTTGCCTTGAGTACAGTTCTTGCATGCTCAGATGCTCGGTTTTTCAAGTATTTTGTAAATTTGCACCATAGAGGCCCAGAGGAATGGGAAAGGTTGAAAAGATCGTTCTCGTCAAAGTAACGCGTTTTTTAAAGATCTCCGAAGCTGAGACACAGCGGCGGCTTGGATTGCCTTGGCTAACATCAATGTTCACAGAATTTGTGAAATAACTTCGTTCTCTAAATTTCATTGCAGCTGTAGGATTGAATGGAGGAATTGGACTTAAGCTTCATCAGCTTTCTTATTGCTTCTTAAAGCAGATTTTTAGTATAAAAAATTTAATCTTTTTTTTATTAAAAAGATGCTATAAGAAACAGTAATAAAGCCGTCCCAAACGAAGCCTTAGGCTTGTTTGGGACAGCTTTCTCACTGCTTTTTGAAGCGGCTTTTTAGTACAAAAATTGAAATTTTTGTGCTAGAAAGCCGCTTCAAGAAGCAATAAGAAATCTGTCCCTAACGAAACCTTAATCTGTATAGAAGAAGTTTTGACGTGCTTTCACACGGAAGAAGATACTTTGTCAAGGATTGCTACTAAAATTACTCATAAGTCATGGTGATGTGCATATATACTTTGTTCATGGGTTGGATTTTAAATACTCTGCAACTTGAGATCACTGATGAATGCCAACGAGATTAACGAATAAAGGCATTTGTTATCTCTCATGCAGAATTTACTAGCTTTTCGCTATATGAGGCCTTCAAAATCTCGCTTTTAGATGAAATTATTGGATCTTTGTTGCCTGCTCGCTAAACCAGAATGTGGTTCAGGATTTCGCTTGTGATTCAGAATCTGTAACTTTGCTCATAATTCCAACCTTCATGCTGCAGAGGTTATTTTTATCATGCTTTTTTATTATAGACGGATATCTTCTTTTGCATCTCTTCTTATAATTACAAAAGCTTGTTCTGGAAAATTACATATGATGGTTTTTGTTTGTGTTCCTGGAGCTTGAGTAGGAGAGTTGGAAGGAGGGTTGCGCTGTTATTATATTCTTTTTTGAAGGCAACAATAAAGCTAAGAGATTAATTATTCCAATATTAGTTGAAGACAACTATTTACTTTTGGCCATATTATTGTCTAACTAAAAACAATTAGTTCCCCTCTCTTCTTTGTATTCTAGCTTGGTTTGATTCAACCTTGCCCTCCAAGTAGTCAACCAAGTTTTTTATAAATATTAAGGCTTTGTTTGGAATGGCTTTTTTATTGTTTCATAAAGCATCTTTTGAATACAAAAATTTAATTTTTTGTACTACAAATCTATTTTAAGAAACAGTAACAATGCCGTCTTAAACGAAGACTATGGCTTCGTTTGGGATGGCTTTTTTACTGCTTTCTAAAACGGAGTTTTAGTACAAATTTTTTTATTTTTGTACTAAAACTCCGTTTTATAAAGCAATAAAAAACTGTCTCAAACGAAACCTAAATCACTCAAGAGGTTCAATACACAACTGTCATAAGACCTTAGTACTCTTAACAAATAGCGTTAAATCCACATCTTTATAGGTTTGGTAATCATGGAAATAACTATGACACGGAGCCACGATGCAAAACATCCAAAGCAAAGGTTGTTATTGATGGCAAATTAATTTGGTCATGTCTAATTAACTCAAGCACATGGATGATCGACTTACTAAAATGACCGAACAAATCTTCAAATGATTCTCATTAGACAAGCCTCTCATACATTCTCTTCGATAGTATCAATAAGCCACTTCTCTAAACAACTTTCAATATTGAGGTTGTATATCAACTACTTTAACTCATAATGATGAATTACATCTGTCGAAGGGAAGCACAAAACAAAATTTGTATATTCTAACGACTAATAATGTGTTGAGCTCGTTCTTACAATATTTTTTAGTAGAATCCATGCAGGCACAACTGCACCGTGACTCCACCGTCCTAAGATTCAAGATGCTTATGTTGAAACTCCTATCTAAGGAAGATTGACTTGGCCAATCAAGCTACACACCTCAAATTAACAATCCACTTATTATCGGTGGTGCTTTTAAGTGTTTAACAAAGAACTCTTATGATGGTTTCAATGTCTTTTTATTTTTTAGCATAACTAAAAAAATTTCAAGCGATAATTCATTATACAAAATTTTCCTGAGCTTGAATATCATAATTGAATTCCCATACTTCATTGAATATGAAGCAAGAGCCTAATGAGACACTTCATCATTTTATTGTTCATTTTTAATGTGATAGATTAGAATTTTAAGACATGGAGCTAGTCGTCGCCAAAGTAACATCAACTCAAGGCCTCCTTAGCGGACACATTTTATACAAACTTAGTTTGTACTTGCCAAAGACATTAGCGAAGTTGCTTGATCTCATTAATAGTCATTTCTGCTGAAGAAAATAATGTCGCACTAATTTAGTGGGAAATTCTTTGCAATATTCTTAAGATTAAAGGAGTAAGCATCATAATAATCATTACCACTTAATTAAGAAATCTCATTATCGTCACAACCATCATTATCAATAACAATGCAAATTAGTAAGATTCTATCCAAAAAGTTTAGAAAGATACATTCTAATCTCCGGTACCTTCAAAAGGGAGAAATTGCCTTTGTAATATAAGTATTCAACTCACACTTCTTTTCATGTACCTCTTGCGGAGATCATATTGGCAATACATTGTAAGGAGTGCTTTTATCAACCATTAACAATGCACATAATCTTTGTATGAACATAAATAATCAAAAGATTATTTATTTCATAAACATTATGGTCTCAACATGGAGAATTGTCAGGAGTCTGGTTGAAGAGAAAATAAATAAAAGAAAAATGAAAGATTCAACTTTGCTAACCTAGAATGTTGGCAAGACAAGCTAAAAATTAAAGGAATTAACAAAGAGCTAGTCTTAACACAAGTGATTCAAGTAACAAGGAAAGTCCCATAAATTCTAGAATTGATCAATTACATTTCTCACACTATTAGAGAAAACTCGAGCTCAACCAAAATGGGAAGTGTTCATAAAATATTGAATTTTATACTTTCAAATAATAAGTTAAAATGAGAACGAACTTTGATTCAATTCTCATTCTCTTTTTTTTTTTTTTGCAAAAGGAATTGTGTTCACATATTTCATGTTATTATTTATTTCAAATTTGGATTTGAGGAACTCAACGTAAAATACTTATGGAATTTTCTCCAATGAATTTTCTTAATTGATCAAACAAATAAGGAATTCATCAAATAATAATTAAAAAAATAATTTGGTGATTCAACATATATGCTAAGAATTACATACTTGAAGAGTTCTTCTTCTTTTTTTTTTTTGGGTATTTTGGTTGAAGTAAAGAGATGTAAAGTATTCTGAATATACGGGTTTTAAGAATATCAGTGTTTGGTTTGAAGTAAAAGAAATGTATCGTAAAATTTTGATGTATTTGGAATGAATCCTTTAGTGTAATTTTTTATTTTTTGAAAATGGTTAGATTTGGGCAGTTTCTAAATATAACATAAATTCTTTATCATTTCCAACTAGCCATAGTCACCTATTGTCATTCTCGCCCGCCACCTCTACCTGCCAACCACCAATTATCAAACTTTCCAACCACGCCTCCACCGCTTGCCTGGCCCCAACCCTCCCCCCCCCCAAGCGCATTGGCCACCAATAAGATGCCCCTAAGATGCCCACTTGCCATCATTGCCTATCACTACACAACACCCATCAATTATCATCATAGCAAACCCACAACCACCACGAACCTACTACTTCCTCCATAATCTTTGGCTTTACACTTCATTAATTTAAAAAAAGTACTAGTAATTATTTTATACTCACTCAAACAACTTCAAACATTTTAAATACATTATATTTCTATTACACTATATTTCATTTTGCTCTTTCTTCATTTTTTTATCCAACCAAATGCCCCTTTAGTTCAACAAAGTGCAACATTTTATGAATTCAGTAAGCATGACAAGAAGTAAAGGAAATCAACAAAATAACATATAAAAGATGTTCCATATTGTAAAAGTTGTGGTAATGGAGTGAAAATTTTTTTATCTTAGAATTTTAAAGATCTACACACATTAATAAGAAAATTTATAGGAAAGTTTTACATAAAAAAGTTAAAGAGCAAAAAAATCAGCTCAGGAAAATGGTAAATACCGGCGGTTTTCACCGGCGGTTTATAGACCGTCGGTATTACCGACGGCTCCGCCGGCGGTTAAGCCGTCGGACTGTATTGACGGTCAAATCGGCGGCTTAGCTACGATACACCGTCGGTATTACCGACGGTTTATAAACCGCCGGTAAACCGCCGGATATCAACATTAACATTAATTAATAAACCATTCGGCTTTGCCTAGTTTAGATAATTCAATAAATAAGTAAGATTACAAAATATGTTCGATCCCATTATTGTAGTTGATGTGATTAATAAGCATAGATTACTAGCTTGACTTCATGTAAACATCATAAAAGAAACAAAAAGTTGTGATAATTGTAATAACCCAAAGTTTTTAAAATGGGTTTATGCAAAAAATCTAAAATTTCGGAACCAGAGCGCTGTGGCATAGTACTTTTGAGTGCAGCATTGCTTAGGGGAGTAGCACTATGGCACTTGTATACAACATTGTGGCGGTAAATTCTCTATTTAACAATAACTCTAGATTAAGCATACAGCTTCGCATCAATGGGTACTAAATCATAAATTTTTTATAGAAATTGTCCACTCAATCATTCCTCCCTCTCCTTGTTTAGCTTGTTGAGGAAGGAAAGGAAGAAGAAGGAGATACAACTCACCTTGATCTGTTGATTGGGAGCTTAGGCTTTCAACTAAAAGGTCTTGGGTTTGAGTCTTTGTATTTGCGTTGTGTGTGTAAGTTTTTTTCTCCTAAACTCTCCATCAATGAATTAAAAATAAAAAATATGTGGATCAATTAATTTTGGTTTTTATAAACAAACTTGTATAATGAATCATAACAAAACACAAGAAAACCAAAACCATAAACAACATCCCCCTAAGAGCATTTTGTCAAAGAACATAAATTCTTAAAAAACTTAAAATAAAATAAAAAAATACAAATACAAACTTAAAATAAAAAAAATCCAAAAATACAAATAAAAAACATAAACCAAAGACTTCAAACAAACACACACAATAACCTCCCCTTTTTTATCATCAGAAAAAAAAAATAATCCCCTGAAAAAGTAAGTTGTCATAGACAAATCTAATAGATAATAAAGAAGATAATTTTAAACTATTTATACAGACAATATTGAAGTCCTAATGGGAAACATAAAGACTCAAATATTAAATAAAAGAATAATTTATATAAGAAAATTTGAATGAGTTCAATGTTCGCTCTAGAAAGCAGAAATATCTAATAGAATAATTGGGGTAAAATTAATTAAATGAATATCTTATAGTTTCAAATTCAGTAGTTAAAATTATTATTTAATGCAAGGATTTTTCAAAGAATTAAAGTTGAGGAAAGAACTAAATGTAGTGTGGGCTCATTTTATGCCTCTTTATCAATAAAATTTATTTGAGTGGAGAAAATTGTGCATATTTTTAAGTTGGGCTCATTTTGTGCCTCTTTTCAAATTTGACAAACATTACACATCTTTTCATGTTGGGCTTATTTTGTGTCTTTTTTTAAATTTGGCACACTATGTGCTTCTTTTGACATTTCATTCTTTCTACAACCTAACTCAGTAAATCTTAATGTGTACGATTATCTTCCAAACAAAGAAAAAACCTTTCTTGTATAAAGAAGAATAATCAACAAAAAAATCTTTTTGTTAAGTATAAAATTAACACATTGATTAAGAAAATAAAAGAAAAAATAAGTCACTAATTTTGCAACAATTGTAACTCTAAGATACAGATCTATTAGAACATTGAAATGGTCTTATTATCTAATTCTAATTTGTAAATTTATTTATGGTTTGAAAAGAAAAAAATAATTTTGCTAGGAAATTAAGTTGTAGTATAAAATATTTGATTTACTGGTAGCTACTTGAGTGAAATTAACTTGTACCATCACATGAATACTAAAAAGAAATAAAGCATACATCAACTACAATAGAAAATAAAAACTAAAATGCTAGAGGATCTTGATATAAAGGTGGTTGAGGAGGAGAGAACATGGTAAAGTAGCTATTAATAGTAGCTACTTTAGTGTTTTTTTTATACTTGAGTGTTGATATAATCAAACTGTCCTCTAACCCAGCGCATATATTCATTGTATCTAGCATCTTGTTGGTCTAAGCGAGTCTCGACATGATTAAATTGTTGATCAAAATGAGACTCAAGATTATCAAATCTTTGGACCATTTCTTGATAGAAATGTTGCTTAGGTTGAGGAGCAGGTGCAGGTGCAGGTGTAGGAGTCCTTCTCCAATTTCATCTTTCTCATCCCCTTGATCCCGAAGAAAGAGGGTACAAAAGGAAGCATCAGCGAAATGGATTTCAAGATTGTTTGGTCGATCGGGATGAATCAAATTATATTTCTTTTTAAGGATATAAGCGATCAAGTGTCCTCAAACAACATTCTTCTTCCTTTTAGTGGTAGGAAGTCTAATGTCGATAAGATTATTGATGTAGTCAAAAATTAATTGGGGTTCATCAATTGGAGTATTGAACATTATAAGATAAGTGACAATAGAAAGTAAAGGAGTGAGATTGATACGATCACCGGCTTTAGGAATAATAGATGTTTTTAAAATATGCTAGATCATCCTAGCATTTTGGTTCAAAGAATGTACATGTGATAAGTGATAAACTGATGTTACACCTCTATGGATTTGATTTATGATAGACCAGTCAAAATCAACTCTTGAAGTCATAGTGTGTGCCCTTACCTCTTTAGTTATAAGGAAAGTGCCTAAATTCTCCTTAGTGATTTCTAATCTATCTTTAAACACATATGAAAAAATTTTGGTATGATTTTCTCTCAGTCTCTGATTAGTAAGAAAATAGTAAAACGTATTAGAATGGAATGCATATATTAAGGTCAGAATGAAGAAAGATTGGGTAGAATCGAAAAGAGACATTATAGAAAAATTGATATCTTCCTAGATAAGAAGACGATATGGAGTGATTTTTGCCTCAAAGAAATGCTGGTAGGCTTCTTCATTTTATTTAGAAACAAAGTTATCATCTAGTTGATTAGAACGAGATGAAGAGTCTCTTGAATGTCGAGCCCGCTTGCTGTTGTTGCTTGCCATTTAAAGAGTTTTGAACACCAGAATATTTGATATTGAAAGAGATTGTAAAGAAAACTCAACGAATAGCTTTCAATTTAAAGAAATTGGGCATGATCATACAACACGATAATAAGTTCGTACATACGACTATGATTTTATACATGATGAAACAATTTTTGTACATACAAATGGAAATGGTCAATAATGAAAATTCACTTTTCATAAACTATATAATACGATAATGAAAAGTCACTTTTCATAAACTATACAATACGATAATAAGTTAGTACAAATGACTTTTCATAAATTGTAGTTCTCGAGGAGTCGTTTCATACTACTTTTTGAGTAAAATGATCATACGGATGAACAGATGTTTGTCCTGGACGATCAGACAATAATGATCATACCTACCAGTTAGGTTCATCCGCACACAAATTGATAACCAGATCGTACAGACAAATATGTGTTCGTATAGATATTTTTTGAAAAAATAACTATGCTTGGAATTCCCTTCATATTTGTTTAGAAGAAAAATAAACAGTTCGTATAGTACGATGATGTGTTCATATAGTACGATATGCTTACAAAAACACATTTTTTGCCTTATAAAATCAGAAAAATTATCATATAAAATCTAGTAATTTTGTATAGTACGAATGGAAAAAAGAATTTTTAGATTTGCACATGATAATCATAATTCTTGTCCAGAAATAAAAAAAAAATCAACAGGATCCATAAGACATAAAAATAAAAAGAAAATACAATAAAAGAGAAAATAAACCAAAATAGAGAAAAATAAAAATCAAACAAAATAATAAATCACACATAATGAACAAAACACAAACATAAAAAAAAGATACATCAAAAATGAATTTTGAAGAATTACAATTATCAAGCATGAATATCAATAACAGCCAAATTTGTTCTTAAGGTGCTAAACATTTCAAAAGCAATTGGTTTTGTGATAATATCTGTAAATTGATTTTCAGTTGCTATATGATGTAGTTCAATTTTTCCTTTAATAACATGATCTTTAATAAAGTGATGCCTTATATTTATATACTTGGTTCTAAAGTGTTGAATAAGATTCTTTGAAATGTACATGACACTTGTATTCTTATAGAAAATTGGAATAGTACTAATTAAAAATCCTAAATTTATAAGTTTTTGTTTTAACTAAAGAACATGTGACACACAACTACCTAAGATAATATATTCTGCTTCAGCAGTAGAAAGAGCTACTGAATTCTATTTTCTACTAATCTGGGAAACTAAAGAGTTTCTAATGAATTGATAAGTTTATGAAGTATTTTTTCAATCAATCCTACATCTTGTAAAATTTAAATCAGAATATTCAATAATTTCAAAAGAAGAGCTGTGCCTTAGATATCATATCCCTAAATTTTGAGTTCCCAAAAGATATCACGGAATTCTTTTAATAGTAGTCAAATGGGATTTCTTTAGATCAGCTTGAAATATAGCACAAAGATAAACACTAAACATGATATCTAGTCTGATATCAGTTAAGTAAAGTAATGATTAATTATTCCTTTAAATTTTTTTATTAATAGATTTGCCTTTAGAGTCCTTGTCTAATTGCACTGAGGAACTCATTGGTGTACTTATTAGTTTAGCTTTATCCATTTTATATTTCTTAATGATGTGCTTAATATATTTTGACTAATTTAAAAATGTGTCATCCTCTTTCTACTTTATGCTAAAACCAAAAAAGTAACTCATGTCTCCCTTCAAACTCATTTCAAATTTACTACTCATTATTTTTTAAAAAATTATCACAAAGATTTTTATTAATAGATCCAAACAAGATATCAATAACATATATTTGAATAATGAATATATCATCTCCTACTCTTTTTAAGAAGAGAGTGATATCCACACTTCCTTTAACAAATGACCTTCTAGTAGGAATGTGCTTAGCCTTTCATACCATGCCCTTGGTACATATTTTAGTCCATATAATTCAATTTAAACACATATTTAAGGAATTGTAAATTTTCAAAACCTGGAGGTTGCTCAACATAATCATCCTCTTATATCACCCCATTAAGAAATGCACTTTGAACATCCATTTGAAATAATTTAAAACCTTTAAAACAAGCAAAGACTAGTAAGACCCTTATCACTTCAAGTCTAGTTATAGGGGAAAATATTTTCTCTAAATAAATATTTTCTATTTGATTGTACCCCTTGCCCACCAATCTTGCTTTATTTTTAACCACTACACCTGAATCATTCATCTTATTTTTGAAAACTCACTTAGTTCCAATAACACTTTAATTTTTAGGTCTTTTAATTAACTCTCAAACATCATTTCTAATAAATTGATTCAATTCTTCATGCATGACTTAAATTCAAAATGCATTAGAAAGTGCTTAATTTATATTGGTGGGTTCAATTTTTGAAATAAAGGCTGAGTGGATCGTTTCTTTGCTAAGTCCATGCCTAATTCTAACACCTTCACTTGGTTCATCTAAAATCAATTATTTAGGATGACTTTTAAAATATTTTCATTCTCTAGGCAATGTATTTTATATTTCAACCCTTTCTTTAAAATTTGCATTTTCAATTCCTTGAATTATTTCTTCAACATCTTTTTCATCAAATTTAGACCCTCAAGAAATATTAGATTCATTAAAAAACTATATCAGTGGTCTCCTCAACTACCAAAGTCTTTTTGTTAAAAACTCTATAAGATTTTCCAACACTTGAATATCCCATAAAAATTCCCTCATCAGATTTATGATCAAATTTTCTTAAAAAAGTTTTTCCATTGTTATGAATAAATATCTTACATACAAACACATATAGATGTGAGAGGTTTGGTGTTCTTTCCTTAAGAATTTCATAGGATTTTCTATTCAACTTAGATCTAATATTTACCCTATTCATAACATAACAAGTCGTACTAACCACTTCAGCCAAAAAATATTTCAGAAATTATATAAATGGCTGATTACTAGATACTTGAAGATGAAATAACTCCAGAACTTTATTTACATGACTTAAAAAATGAGATATACAAAGATGATGTAATGCTAGTTGTTGAATAATAAAGCATACCATCCAATCTTCCATGACATGGTGAGTTGATAATAAAATTTGAGTATATTATATAAATGAAAGATAAAATAATATCTTGTTTTATATTTCTTATTTGTTAGTGAATGTGACTTAGAGAATGAAAGAGATATAGGCAACATTAACGAGCTCGATCAATCAGATGCATTTGGTTTTAAACAGTTTGGTGCAGTGAGACCTAGAGACTCAACTTATGTGGACATATTTGATGAAGCTAATTTAGGAGATATTTGAGTTTTAAGTTTTATGAAATTATTGACTGAGAAAGTAAAACATAGTTAACTTCATCTCCATATCATGAATATATTTTATTTTTGTTATTAGTAGATATAAATGTTAAATTCTTTTTACGATTGTTTGTGTCTTCAAGTGAAAAATATTAGTATATTTGTTGCATCCTGGAGTATTCGTGGCATTTAACGTCTTAACGTTGTACGCAGATCCAACACACAATCAGATAAGAGAAAGGGTGTAGCATTCATAAGAGACACCAGAGTTTTTACGTTGAAACCCCTGAAAAGGGGAAAAACTATGGGGCCTGGCCCAGTTTGAATGAATCCACTAGTATTTTTAGTCGATTATAAATGAGTCCCTTCTTAGGGAGAATGCCTTTTCTTGATGTCATAAATATACGTCATATAGAGTGCATTATATGGAGGGTGTTACAATAATCAACATAGATATATTTGATTGGTTGGAAGGGCCATAGTCGGCACGAGACAGGGGTCTAAAAGATCATAGTTGGTAAGAGACCGGGGTTAGAAAGATCATTGTCTGGTGAAAGAGGTTAGAAGGACCATAACCGACAGGAGACATGGGTCCGAAAGACCATAGTATGTAGGAGACCGAGGTCAGAAAGACTATTATCGAGTTATTGAGGTTGGAAGGACCATAGTCGGTAGGAGACATGGGTTTGAAAGACCGTAGTAGAAGGGTGGTACTCTGGGAGAACTCTCGGCGTTATGTGGTGGCCCAACAGAAGTTCGAGTCTCAAGTTGTGGTCTGGTAGAATTTTGGGCCTTATGTGGCGGTTCGATAGAAGTCCGGGACTCAGGTGATGGTCCGGCAGAACTCCGGGCATCAGGTGGTGTCCTGGTGGAGCTCGAGGCCTCAAGTGGTGGTCCGGCAGAATTCCGGGCCTCAAGTGGTGGCCTGGTGTAACACAGGGCCTCAAGTGGTGGTCTGGTGGAGTAGCAACATCAGGCGAAGGTCTGACGGAGGTGAGGGCATCAAGTGGTGGCCTAGTGCAGCATCTATGTCAGGCGATGGTTCGGAGGAGGTGAGGGCTTCATACGGTGGTCCAGTGGAGCAACAACGGCATGCGGTGGTTCAGTAGAGGTGTGGGCCTCAAGTGGTGGTCCGGTAGAACCCAGTGCATTAGGTGGTGGTCTAGCGGAGCTCAGGATTTCAGGTGGTGGTCCGGCAAAGCAACGACGTCAGGTAGTGGTCCGGTGAATATGAAGGCTTGAAGTGGTGGTCCGGTGAAGCTCAGGGCCTCAAGTAGTGGTCCGGCGGAGCTCAGGACCTCAGGTGGTGGTTCGGCGGAGCAACAACGAGAGGCGGTGGTCTGACGAAGGTGAGGGCCTTAGGTTGTGGTTCGGCAGAGCAACGACGTCAGGCGGTGGTACGGCGGAGCTTAGGCGGTGGTCGAGGAGGAGCTTCTTCCTTCTCTTCCTTCTCTTCTCTTCTTCTCTTCTTACTTGGGTCCCCTTTCAAGAGAAATGAGGGGTCTATTTATAGATTTATGAAGTGACATGACCTGTAAATAGGTGAGAGATCAAGGGTAAATGGGGAGTGGTTGGATGGAAGGCCGATATTGAATCCCTTGATCATGGACCGTTTGATGGACATTTGGATGTCTTAAAGATGTCGGAATTCGGTGGTCATTGGATTCGTCTCGTTAAGCCGCTTGGTTCGACTATAAGCACGTTTTGTTTTTGAAAACCGTTTGGTAATCCAAATTGTGGTTCGAACCTTCCAACATCGCTTCTCACCCTTGATTTGGACCCGTTTTGGCTTGGAAAGGGTTGGATTGGTGTCTTTGGGTTCGTATTCTTGAGGCGCTCAGTTCGACTATAAGTTTGTTGAAATCGGAGATCGAATGGTCCCAATTTTAATTTCGAAAGTTTTCAACTTGATTTTTCATTGAGATTCATGCCCGATCAAGATAATTTTTTGATGACATATCAATGTTTTTTTTTATTACTTTATTTAATGTTAAGTTGTTCATATTATAATTATGTTTGATTTTTGTTATATATTTACAAATAGTTATGTAATTTAAATATAATAAATTTTTATTGTGTCATCCGATTCGAATTTGGTTGGACCCGTGTTAAACCATCAAACTATTATCCTCTACTTCTTCCGGTTCATTGTCTAATCCAATTTTCAAATATATATATATATATATATATATATATATATATAAGCTAATTTTCTTCTTTAAGAAATCAAAATTAGCATAGCGCGTGGTCTACAAACGAACTTTAAAAATTTTAATGGACTTGGCCACCAAGACTTTTCATTAATAATCTCACTAACGCGGATTTCTCTCCTAACGTCATGAGGGCTGCTGTTCTTCTCAATAATTCCAAGCATCGTCAATATTAATAAATTGTCTGGGAATAGGATCTTAGTACTGCGGGTAATGCGATAAAATGTCCTTGAGGAGAATCCTAACTAATAAGCTGTAGCGTATTCTCTTTCCAGTGGAGAAAAGTCTTCCACTGCCGATCGATGATCTCTCTCTTATAAAATCCGGCTTCCCACTGATTTCATCATCTCCGTCAATGGAATCTCCTCTTCTGTTCCTCCTCCTCCTCCATACCGTCATCACCATCACAGCTGCATCAGCCCAACCCCACAGCAATATAACTCTAAACTCCTCCCTCACCACCGCTATTGCCGGCGCCAGAAACCCCTCCTGGCTCTCTCCTTCCGGCGACTTCGCCTTCGGCCTCCTCCCCCTCCCCACCAACTCCTCCCTCTTCCTCCTAGCCATCTGGTTCGCCAATCTCCCCAATACCACCACCGTCGTCTGGACCCCAAACAGAGACAATCCCCTTCCTCCCAATTCATCCGTCATCCTTACCTCCGACGGACGGCTCTCTCTCCGAGATCCCTCTGGAACCGAAGTCTGGAACCCCGGCTCATCGGCTGCTTCCTATGCCGCCATGCTCGACACCGGCGACTTCGTTCTTGTTGCCTCTGACCACTCGGTCTTGTGGGAGAGCTTTTCCGATCCGACAGACACCATTCTCCCCACCCAAACCCTAAGCCCCAATTCCAAACTTGTGGCGAAGCTTAGCGAAGATGATTTCAGCGATGGAAAGTTTAAGCTCGCTGTACAGCCGGACGGCGACCTCGTCTTTTATCTCGTTGCCGTACCCACCGGATTCCAGTACAATTCTTACTGGACCTCTGGCACCAACACTTCCAATTCCAGGTAAAGGTATAAATTAGCTGAGTTCTGTGAAGTTAAAATTCTTGGTTATCTCTGGCCTTTTTTTTTTACACCAAGTTGAATGATAATAAGTTAAGAATGCTTCTTTCGAAATGAAAATAACAATCATTATTTTCACTACGCTCTACTCGGAAGAATTTGAATTAAATGGAATCTGTAAGATCTATTTTATCATCTTCATTAATACCCCTCTGGAAGATATTTTCAATGGATCTATTAATTTTCTGATCACTTTTATTTATTTTGTTGGTCATTAAAATTTTATTTTGAATTATTTTCTTACTGTTTTATAACAACTTTTTAGTATAAAAATGTTTATAACCCATTTTAACTGCAGTCTCGTCTTCGACGTCTCTGGAAGCATCCACCTGATCTCGCCAACAAAAGCATTACTAACTACTTTGACCTCAGCAACGACGAAATCAACCTCCGATTTCTACCACCGAGGAACCCTCGACTCTGACGGGGTCTTCCGCCATTACGTCCACCCAAAGCCTTCGGCCATCGCCGGCGCTGCCGCAGAGTGGGTGATCATGGATTTCAAGCCCGCCGACATCTGCACGAATATGATTACCTCACTCGGAAGCGGCGTTTGCGGCTTCAATAGCTATTGCACCTATGATACGAATAAGAAGGTCGTGTGCCAGTGCCCTGTGGGTTATACGTGGATCGACCCGAACAGGGCTTACATGGGCTGCAAGCACACCTTCACCATGCCCAGCTGCATCTCCGGAGTCCAGAGCGAGGGGTTTCAAATGGTGAGGGTGGACAATATCAACTTCTGGGGAAACGATTATGACCGCTTGAATCCCATGACAGAAGCGGACTGCGAGCAACAGTGTTTGGAAGATTGCTTCTGCGCCACGGCCATTTACGATGGACAAAACAATTGCTGGAAAAAGAAGCTTCCATTATCCAATGGGGTGAAAGCGAGCAACGTCAATGGAACCGCTTTCATGAAACTAGGCAACTACGATAACCTGCCAATCGTCAACGTTACCAAGAAGAGAATCTGGCTCCTGCCTGGCTTTCTAGCTCTGGGCGGCTCGGTTTTACTGAACATCATTGTTTTATATCTAACCTACATGTTTCTTCGTGCGAGCAAAAGGAAACAGAGGCATCAGCTTAAAGACAGCATCTTGGGGCCGAATCTTAAGGCATTCACATACAAAGAGCTCGAAGAAGCTACCAAAAGCTTCGGTGAAGAGCTCGGAAGAGGAGCATGTGGCACTGTTTATAAAGGATATCTCGGTCCTGAGCTCACCGGGACCCCCTACCTAGCCGTTAAGAAGCTACGTGACTTCCAGCCGGAGATTGATAAGGAATTTGCTAACGAGGTAAAATCTATCTGCCAAACTCATCATAAGAACCTCGTGCGTCTCCTTGGCTACTGCAACCAAGACACGAACAGGCTTCTTGTCTATGAGTACATGAGCAACGGCTCCCTTGCTAGCTTCCTCTTCAACGGAATTCGACCGCCATGGGAACAGAGAGTGGGCATCATCCTTGGGATTGCAAGGGGACTTCGTTATTTACATGAAGAATGTAGCACGCAGATCATTCACTGTGACATAAAGCCGCAGAACGTCCTCCTCGATGTCAACTTTGTCCCAAGGATTTCAGACTTTGGGCTTGCAAAGCTTCTTAAAAAAGATCAGACGAGGACAAACACAGGGATAAGGGGAACGAAGGGTTATGTTGCACCGGAATGGTTCAGGAACGCGGGGATAAGTGCCAAGGTGGATGTTTATAGTTTCGGGGTGATGGTTTTGGAGATATTGTTTTGTAGGAGGAATGTGGAGAAGGATATGGACGAGGAGAAAGCCCTGCTTACTTTTTGGGTAAGTGATTGTTATAATGATGGGCGGATTGATGCTCTTGTGGAGGGAGATGAGGAGGCCATGGCGGATATGGGGAGGGTGCAGAGGTTTGTGATGGTGGCTTTGTGGTGCGTGCAAGAAGAACCGGCTATGAGGCCAACGATGGGGCAGGTGACGCAAATGTTGGAGGGAGCGGTGGCGATTAATCCAGTGCCGCCTGTGTGAACTCTTTGAAATTATATTCATTTATATACTTAAATTATATATGTATGCTAGTTTAGCTTAATAATTAAATAGATTTAAATTTTGATCTATTTAATTATTGAAATTTAATTTAATATGTATCATAATACTGATATTTGGGTAAATATATTTGTGATAGTTCTGCTTGAAAAATGAAGGATTGAAATTTTATTTTGGTCGCAAAAACCCTTCGTGATAGGAATAAGTAATGTGAATGTATAAATAAAATCGTTGCTCGAATATTTCCCCTTTAGATAAAATCAACGACTTCCAAGTGATATATCTCTTTAATTTCAAGTGATATTTATAGTTCAAAGTTTCATTGCGAGAACCCCTTTAATCGATGGTGTTAATATCTTTTTTTTTCTTATGCAAATTTGAATGGGGTCATATGTACCGCTGATCCACCAGGATGCCACTAAGAAACCATGTACCATCAGAGAAGGACCTGCAAAGATACAGAACAGCGCGAGCCAACCGAGCACAACCTTCAAGGAAGAAAATTGAGCAACGCAAAGGATAACCCAAACAAAGAGCACAGAGGAGACAAGAACAAATGAAAACAAAGAGCGGGCCAAAAAATAAGATAATTCCATAAGCATAAACTTGAGCCCACATTAAACTAGAGATGACAGGAGTAGAATAGACGATCTGGACAAAGAAGAATCAGGAACGAAGCTAACAAAACAACCCAAGGCAACACATAGAATTCACAGAAAAATAAAATTTGATACCATAGCTACTAAGAAACAAACAACCATAAAAGAAGCAGCACCCCAAGTCAAGCTAAAAGAGAGAGAGAGAGAGAGACAAAATAATAGACCTCAAGATAGCAAAAGAGAGGCACCTAGGTGTTGACCTCATTTTTGTATGAAGTCACTTGGACCAATCCCGGCCTCAGATCAATTTAACCTCAAAAGTTATCTAGACTCCTAGGCAATTTAATCTTCAGCTTAATCCAGACTTGAATATTTGATCCAACCTTCTATCAAACTTCAATCATATCCTATCACTCATGATCATCCCAAATGATCATAAATGATATGGGTAATTCAAATCCAATCAACCCAGACTTAATCATTCTAGCATCCTATTTAGCTTCAATCTCATCCATCCATTTACAATCATTCCATTGATTGTGAATGATGTGGATGATTCAAATCCATTTCTAAATATCACTCAAATATATTCAAATCCTTTTGAAGTCAAATCACTTTGAGTTTAACTTAGTCAAATCCAAACTCATAGTCAAATCTTATCTTTCATGTGTCCTTCTATTCAATTTGTTTCAAGAGACTTCAAGCACACACCATTCAATACTTTGAACCTTCTTTGATTCAACATGGGTAAAGCTCAAGTTAAGTTGACAAAGTCAACACATCAAGACTAGGTCAAAATAACTCAAATTCCTTTCCATGCATTCAAACTCCAACTTGCAAGCCTCAAACCTCCAAATCACCTCAACCAGTAAATAGTGCTTTCCCCATGTCCACCTAAGCATAGGTTGCTGCTTGACCAGTCAAACAGTCAACAAAATGCTTTGCATGGGGCTTTAAGTGGTCAAACCTTATTGAATACCTGTCACTTTCCTTTGACATTAGGCCTAATGTATCCAATTATCTCTCAAGTCCCCTCCCATTCCACCTCAATTGCCATGTGGCATGGGTACCAGGCAAACAGTCAAACCAAGGCTTTGGAGGAGTCAAACTTGGTCAAAACACCTCAAGCTTCATCCCTAGCCATTAAACGCCTTCCAACCTACCATCCCAACATTCAAGGCATCTTTCTATGCCACATCATCAGTCCATATGGAAAGTGGACTGGTCAAATAGTCAAATCAAGGTTTGGGATGGGTCAAAGATGGTCAAAACCCATTTAAGACTAATCCTATCCTTTCTTAGACCACTCCATTAGTCTTAATCAACTTCTAGAATGCTATCAAGACATTTCCTAACCTTTGATCTAGGATCAAAAGGTTCTAATTGAACCCATGTGCTTTCAAGGACAAAATCCCTTTACACCTGGGATGTCCTCTTGTCCTTTGATTCCATGCCATCCCAACAACTCCAGCACACGTAGAGGGCATTAGGGACTCCATCCAGTCAATCCTAGTCGTCCCTTTGGCCTAAAGAAGGATGAATAGGGCAAAAAAGACTAAAAAGGAGTCTCATTATATTTTCTTTACTCTCTCTCTCTCTCTCTCTCTCTCTCTCTCTCTCTCTCTCTCAATCTCAAAACTCAGCCTCTCCAACCAAGCTCTTTTCTCTTTCAAGCTTTTAACCAACCCCTCAACATCCCCTAGGCCAAAATCCGGCATTTGGACGCTGGTAGCAGCGGGTTTCAGGCCAAACCAAAGGCTAACCATGTCAAAGTCCTCTCTAGCTCGATTTGTAGCTTCTCCAACCTTGGTGTCTTCAGCAAATTTAAGTGTGGACAGTCTATAAGCTCATAGAAACAAAAAAATCCAAAATCCATCGGTAAAATCTCTCAAAATATCTAGATCTAGGTCACATTATTTATATTTAAATACCTCTCTGTTAAGTGCATTTAAACTTTAAAAAATAGTCCCCTTTAATGCTCTTCATTAAAGAGTTCTACGTTTAAAATTTCAAGTAAAATGGTTGAGGAAAACGAGCGAATGAGCCATTTCTTTGATTAGGGTTTTAGTTCACTGCGTGTATAAATTGCATGCTTTCTGGACCGTTGATCGTCTGATCAATGGTCTAGATTAACTCTCTCTATAGTTCTATCCAACTACGTGGTTGATCCCATAGTTTCGCATTTCGTCCAGCTCAATCAGAGCTGTAGGTTTTAACTGTGGGTGATCCATTGGCAGGCGAGATCCATTGCTGTGAGTTAGTGAAAGCGCATGGGACCAACGCACTTTTTCAATCAACCGGTAATGATTACGTGGCGGCGCAATCATTTCCAATAATTTTCACCACCACCATGGTTTGAACCGACCAATCGTCCTTTGCCATGTGGCATCCAACCGCGAGTTATTTAAAATGATTTAAAATTTTATTTTTAAGTCATTTTAAAATAAAAAAAATCTAAAATTTATATTAAACTATTTTAGATAAATAAATAATTATTTTTAAAATATATATATTTTTAATTTTAATTTGAAGTAATTTAAGATATATTTTATATATTTTAAATAATTTCTAATTAATTAATCATTTAAATATTTAATTCATAATTAATTTAAATTACATTTAAATTAATTTCAAATATTTCAAATAAAATATATTTTAAACTTTATTTTAAATTATTATCGACTTTAATTAAATTAATTTAAGAATTATTTAATTTTAGACTCAATCTTTAAATTATTTTAAATATTTTAATTAACATCAAAACTTCAAAAATTATTACAAAACTTTAATTTTAAATAAAAAAAAATATAAATTATATCTTTAAAATTTTTAGAATTTAACATATTCTAATAAAATTAATTTTGAAATTTAAAATCTAATGTATATTAAATTATACTTTATTTTTCTACATTTAACTAAATATTTATAAATATATTAAGTTAAATTATTTTTTATCAAAATTAAATATTATTTTAACATTATCATTAAAAAAATAAATGGACTTTTCAAGATAAAATAAAACATTTCTGAAATTATTCTAAATATATTTTTATTTCTTAATTTCAAAACCTCTATTTTCTGAATAATATAAATGCAGTATATATTAACTATATTTTTTAAAAATAATTTTAAACATTATATGACTATTTAAATTCTTCAAGAATGAGAGGTCCCATTAAAACTTTTAAACATAGGTTCAACTTTAATAAATAGTATTAATGGATGATTATGATTATATAATTTTTTTTTTCACTAATCAAATTGTAATTACTTAAGTCAAAATCTAATTGCATCGTTAGGATGCACACACCCAATTTTAGCCTTCCTAATCTAGGAATGAATTGAATCTGATTGTTTATGCATATATATATATATATATAGTTCAAGGATTAGAAACTTAAATTTAAACCTAATTAACTTTGTAACATCGTTAAGGACAATAATTAAGGAATTTGTCTAGAAAATATAGATTAATTTTAAAAATTAGGACACACATCATCATGACTATAAACTTTGAACACTTGAAGTTGGTGATATATACAACCTATAGAATTATTCTCATTGATTTTTGAAACTATTAAGCCATTTTAATTAATTTACTTAAGTTTAAACCTTTAATTAAGCTTTAAAACTTCTAAAAAATATAATAAATCAATTTTAAATTCAAAAAGTACTAATAATACATCAAACTAACCATAATTCAATCCTTAATCAATGAAAAATAAAACCACTTTAATTTGATAACAAAATTAAGCTTAATTCAATTTTAATTAAAATTTAATATTTAATTAATTTAATAAATTAAAGATAACTATATTTCCAAAAAATTTCCAAACACTTGAAAATCTCTCATTATGTCATTCCTAACTTTTGGAGTTGATTTCAAAAGGTTTGGAGTTCATTTGGACTCAAAATATTAAAACACACTTATTTAAATAATTTTGAAATTCAATTAATTTATCAAACTTTGAAAAACCATAACAATATATAGAAATTTCCAAATTCTACAAACTTATTGTTTAACAAATCATCCTAAGGTCTAGTATTTTATAAAAATACTAATTTTTTAGAAATTACTTTTAATTAAAAAGTCAACCTTTGATCCCTTAATTAAATAATTAAAATAATCCATAAAATTCTTAAAATTTAAAAAATCACTTTAAAATTCCAGAAATATGTAATCAATCTTAAAACCAACAATCAACCAACTTTAATAAAAATTCATTAACCTTCAAACTTTAATTGAATCAAATCATTTAACTATATCAAGTACCACTAGATAACTCGGGCCTACAAGGCTATTAAATTAGCCCCAAGAAAGATGAAATAAACTCACGGCCTCGATAAGCAATAAAGGTGGTATCCATTTAAAATTTTAAAATATATCCTAAAATTTTAAATCATTAATATTTAAACTTTAATTAAAATTCTTCCTCAAACCTTTTAACCAACGAGAACATCAAATAACCCTAACTAATTATCCTACCTAGGACATATCGAAACTATACAACCTACCTAAGACACTTTAGATGGTTTGCTAGGACAACCAAATCTATTCTTAGTCTAGGCCGGTATTTACTTTTTTGCTGTGTGCGAAATTTTTAAGTTTTTACTGCATGCTATTTTATGACATTGATGTGATTGTTTACTTACATCCTGTACTCAGTGATGTGATTATATTATGCGTTAGATCTACCCTTAGGTTATAGAAAATTTATACTAATTCAATTTTATGTATGTGGCTATGCTTATACAGGATAATTAAAGTAAAGGGGGCATTCAATAAAAAAAGTATTATTATGCTTTATATTGGTGCTCCAGAATGCTTAAGTCCACCTTTAAATTAAAAGTGCATGACCAAGTGTGGCTGTGATTGAGCATTTTAAATTTTAAATATTAACTGCTTGGGATTATTTCTATGTAGATTATTAGGATAATCCTGCATGTGGTTCGAGTCTAGAATTTTCTCTTTTATTAAATGTAATTTGAGATGTATTTGAGTTGTAATATTTAAGTGATTTGAGAATGGGATGTTAAAACATCCAATTTGGAATTCAAAGAGGAAGGGACATCTCCTAGGGGAGAGTCCCTCACCATTTGGAGATCCAAATTCGGATGATCTTAAAATATCCAAAGAGGAAAGATAACACCCCATCCAAGGAGAAGTTTCTTTTCATTTGGATATCCGGACCTGATGATCCAATAAGCTGTAGAAGGACGAAGAAGTAAAATAATCCCAAATCTCAAAGTCACTTGAGTCTTAGGAATAGAATACGAGTTGTTGTCAGTGGTGCCCAATTATTTTACTTTTCTACAGACTCTAATTTGTAATATTAAGTGGCACTTGTCACATGGACATTTAATTTGAGTAATTAATTTAATTGATTTATTTAATTAATTATGTAGTAGAATTTTTTACAACATGATTTATTTATTTTACTTATTTTTCTAGTCTTTTATACTTGTGTGACATATTTGTTTTAGCATCTCTATTGATAGTAATGATTTTAAAAGAATTATTGGTAATTATTACCTATAGGTTGACTTTTTGACCAGTCAAACATTCAATAAAATGCTTTGAATGGGGCTTTAAGTTGTCAAACCCTATTAAATACCTATCACTTTCCTTTGGCATTAGGCCTAATGTATCTAATCAGCTCTCAAGTCCCCTCCCATTCCACCTCAATTTCCATGTGGCAAGGGTACTAGTCAAACAGTCAAACCAAGGCTTTGGAAGAGTCAAACTTGGTCAACATTCTCTCTCTCTCTCTCCATACTTAGCCTCTCCAATCGAGCTCTTTGCTCTTTCAAGCTTTTAACCAACCCCTCAACATCCCCTAGGCCAGAATCCGACATTTGGACGCTGGTAGCGGCGAGTTTCAGGCAAAATAGAAGGCTAACAATGTCAAATTCCTCTCTAGCTCGATTTGTAGCTTCTCCGACCTTAGTGTCTTCAGCAAATTTAGGTGTGGACGGTCTATAAGCTCATAGAAACAAAAAATCAATGGACCTTTCAAGATAAAATAAAATATTTTGAAATTATTTTAAATATATTTTTATTTCTTAATTTCAAAACCTCTATTTTTGAATAAATATAAATGCATATATATTTATATATTTTTAAAAAATATATTTTAAAATTATATGACTATTAAATCTTCAAGAATTGAGAGGCCCATTAAAATTTTAAACATAGGTTAACTTTGAATGAATATGATTAATAAAATATAGATTAATTTTAAAAATTAGGACACACATCATCATGACTTCAAACTTTTAACACTTGAACTTAGTGATATATACAACCCATAGAATTATTCTCACTGATTTTTGAAACTATTAAGCCCTCTTAATTAATTTACTTATGTTTAAACCCTTAATTAAGCTTTAAAACTTCTAAAAAATCTAATAAATCAAATTTAAATTCAAACAATACTAATAATACATTAAACTGACCAAAATTCAATCATTAATCAATGAAAAATAAAACCACTTTAATTTGACAACAAAATTAAGCTTAATATAATTTTAATTAAAATTTAATATTTAATTAATTCAAATAATTAAAAATAATGAAATTTCCAACAAATTCCTAAACACTTGGAAATCTCTCATTAGGTCATTCCTAACTTTTAGAGTTGATTTCAAAGGGTTTGGAGTTCATTTGGACTCAAAACATTAAAACACACTTATTTAAATAATTTTGAAATTCAATTAATTCATCAAACTTTCAAAAACCATAACAATATGTAGAAAATTCCAAATTCTACAAACTTAGTGTTTAACAAATCATCTTATGGTCTAGTATTTTATAAAACTATTAATTGTTTAGAAATTACTTTTAATTAAAAAGTCAACTTTTGATCCCTTAATTAAATGATTAAAATAATCCATAAAATTCTTAAAATTTAAAAATAACTTTAAAATTCCAAAAATATTTAATCAATTTTAAAACCAACATTCAACCAACTTTAATAAAAATTCATTAACCTTCAAACTTTAATCGAATCAAATCATTTGACTATATCAAGTACCACTAGATAACTCAGGCCTACGAGGCTATTAAATTAGCCTCAAGAAAGATGAAATAAACTTCATGGCCTCGATAAGTAATAAAGGTGATATCCATCTAAAATTTTAAAATACATCCTAAAATTTTAAATCATTAATATTTAAACTTTAATTAAAATTATTCCTTAAGCCTTTTAACCAACGAGAACATCAAATAACTCTAACTAATTACCCTACCTAGGACATATCCAAACTACACAACCTACCTCACACACTTTAGATGGTTTACTAGGACAACCAAATCTAGTCTTAGGCTAGGCCAGTATTTAGTTTTCTGTTGTGTGCTAAATTTTTAAGTTTTTACTGAATGTTATTTGATGACATTGATGAGATTATTTACTTACATCCTGCACTCTATGATATGATTGAATTGTGCATTAGATCTACCCTTATATTATGTAAAATTTATACTAATTCAATTTTATGTATGTGGCCATGCTCATAGAGCATAATTAAAGTAAATGGAGCATTCAATAAAAAAATATTATTATGCTTTATATAGGTGCTCCAGAATGATTAAGTCCACCTTTAAATTAAAAGATCATGACCAAGTGTGGCTTTTATTGAGTATTTTAAATTTTAAATATTAAGTGCTTGGGATTATTTCTATGTTGATTATTAGAATAACCCTGCATGTGGTTCGAGTCTAGAATTTTATCTTTTATTAAATTTAATTTGTGATGTATTTGAGTTGTAATATTTAAGTGATTTGAGAATGAGATGTTAAAACATCCAATTTGAAATCCAAAGAGGAAGGGACATCCCCTAGGGGAGAGTCCCTCTCCATTTAGAGATCCAAATTCGGATGATATTAAAATATCTAAAGAGAAAAGATAACACCCCATCCATAGAGAAGTTTCTTTTCATTTGGATATCCGGACCTGATGATCCAATAAGCTGTAGAAGTACGAAGAAGTAAAGATTGAAAAGAATCCCAAATCTCAAAGTCACTTGAGTGTTAGGAATAGAATACGGGTTGTTGTTAGTGGTGCCCGATCATTTTACTTTTCTGTAGACTCTAATTTGTAATATTAAGTGGCACTAGCCACATGGACATTCAATTTGAGTAATTAATTTAATTGATTTATTTAATTAATTATGTAGTAGAATTTTTTACAACATGATTTATTTTTTTTACTTATTTTTTTAGTCTTTTTTACTTGCGTGCCGTATTTGTTTTAACATGAAAACTGATCGTAGGCTCATAAAGACTCGTTTAAAACTATTTCTACTTAAACAAAATTAAAACTTTTAAGACAACATAGTAACTCTAACAAATTTAAGAAGTAAGCTCGAAATCGTCGGGAGTTCACATGCATACTTGTTGCATTTTTCTTTCCTTTTGCTAGGCTTCTCGCAGCCTGCGGGTTTTGGTAGATCACCTGGCCTATGAGAGTACAGATATGTCAAGATGAATCTGTGCATTCTTCTAAGAAAAATATTTTTAAGCCTTTTCAAAAACTGTTTCATATCTGATTTAAACATTTAATTGAGTCGACTAGCATGCATTGCGTTAATAATAAATCTAAAAGTGTTTAAAACTATAATTGCATTTAATTAGACATTAAATATCTAATATAAGCCAAAGAGGCCAATTAGGATATGTTCTAAATGTTAGCCTTACTCTCCTCAAACTTAATCTAATTAATGTCCCTACCACTCTTACATAAATGACTGGACACATGATGTTAAAGCGCCTAGGTGGTTTAGCTAACTCCCTAATCCAGGCCGGGGTTCTAAGATAGGCTCAGTCCATAAGACCTCAACCTTTGAGAATTGAATCCGAATTTTTTAATTAAATTGATCATTCAAACTAAATATCTCTTTCAATCAAATTCAAGCACAATACTTAGAATAGGTTGGGGTATTTCTGAAGTAATTCAGAATCTTAAGACACCTCCTACCCTTCTTCATTTGACTCCAAAAATAAGTATTCAATCTTGAACCAATCCTATTTGAAATTCCAACCCTTACCACCTTTGACATAAAGCCTTCAAATCTTAAATGAAATTTCTATCACTATTTTAATCTAGAGTATTAGTAGGAAACTCCAGTTTCCTATGATGTAATTAACTACGAGGTCTTATGATCGTAGGAGATTTAGAAATCCAGATCTAATTTTCAACATCAAGTTTTCAAAATCTCAAATGATCATCTTTAGGAAATTCAAAATTCAACGATCATTATCATCATTTTCAAACGATCAATAGTGATTGTTAATTTCTTTCCTCGGAGAGATATATCAATTAATATCATGATTTTGATTATAAAATTAATGATCTCTTATCCAGATTATTTTAGTCAAGCACTTGCTTAAACATCATTTTGATTTTTCGAGATCATATGTTGTCTCTCCTGAGTTTGCCTAAGATAATCAGGGTATAATTTAAAGTTCTAAAATTTGAACCCATTAGAGAATGGTAGATTCGCCTCCCAAGGTGACATACTATTCAAAATGACGTGTTCGATTTTAAAACCAAAATTCTAGATATTTAACTTTCCCAAAGAAAATTAATATTTTTCAAAACCTTAACATTTTTTAATCAGACACCAGGAGAGAAGAAATAAACAAAGAACATCCAAATCCAAGGTAGCCAAAGTTTAGATTTTATGAATATAAGGTAAACCCAACTTGTCCAGTGTTATAAGACCTTTAAAATCATGAAACCCATTGTCATTATAAATAATTTCAGTAACTGGACAAATACTATTTTCCTTAATTTTCTTTCCTCATCGAATGCCTATATCATTATTAGCCTTCAACTTGATTATTTTATACATATAGGAATTTTTTTAAAAAAGTACATAGTCTAGTTCAAATCTCTTTCAAATAGGATTTGAATAGGTAATATGAGATTTGAACTTTGTTCGAGATGTCTTTGAGCTCTATTCTAAAGGTTTGTGTGCTTTTAGACATGTAAAAAGTTTGATATTTTGATTTGACTGATTTGATATAAGAAGTTTTCCTTGAAGTTTGTAATGATTCATTAAGTTATTATGTTTAATGTAATGTTAATAATTAGTTCTATTTAATATAGTTATTAACATAATATAGTTCAGTTTTATTAATTATTGTAGTAATGCCATTAAGGGTTGTATTAATTTTTGTAGCAATGTAAGTATTATATTAGAGATTGGTTTTATTGTATGTTGTAATGTTTGTTATTGTGATGGTATGTAGTTTTTCTTAAACTCCAAGAGATTAAGCTCTCTAAAACTTGCTTGTGGCATGATTTCTTATTTGAACAAAATTTGAATATGGTTCTAATATAATGAGAACTTGTAATGAGATTTGAATTGTGTTCCAACATTCTTCCTATTATATGTTTGACCATTGTTTTCGGAAAAAAAAATATATATATATATATCTTGGTGATTTGATTTGCAAACCATAAATGAGAATTTTTCATGTGAGTGTATACTCATTATTTCTTTCTTCTTCTTTATACCTTGCAATCCACCAATTTACTGATGCGGTTATTCTACTGGTGTAAATGAGTTGAGACAACTCAAGTAGTGGTCTTATATGTCAGACAATTGGATCGAACTTGAGCTTGAGCTCGTCGCACAACAAATGGCTTGTCGAGCGACTCATGAGCCCACAGTCGAGTGGTAGGCCTGTTCGTCATTCGGAATTGATGGACGATGCCCACCTTCCATCATTCAGAATTGCTGCCCAACTCCCGCGTTCGTCATTCGAAATATTGCCACTTCTATTTTTCGGAATTCACACCCGATGCACGCCTTCCGTCATTCGAATTTTCCACCCAATGCCAGCATTCAGTCATTTTAGTTTTTTTTTTAATTCAAATAATCATTCAAGCTCCGCTCTCAAACCGAGCTTCATCAGCTCGAACTCGAGCACGAGGCTCGATAAGCTCGACTCGTGAGCTCGTTATCAAGTCGAGTTCGAGCCGGCTCACCAACTCGGCTCACTTACACCCCTAGGCTATTATAAGGGTTATGGCTTCTTGTTTGTAAGAGATCACTTTGATCTCAAATATCTTACTATCACTCGTTGGTGGGTTAAGGTAGTTTTGTTCCCCCTTGGAGTTTAAGTGGGAGCATATGGTTCCTCCACTCATTAAGAAGAGAGATTTATTCACCTTCCTACATTAAAGGGAGAGTATTAATGGAACACTTGAGTGAAGGATTTGAGGCATGGACCTAGGTGTTGATGTCAAACAATGATATATTCGTTTTTGTCTCTTCTACTCTTTTCATCTATCACACAATTATTCTAATATAGTTTGCTCTTATCATTTAATGATATGATAAGACTTTTATGATATCAATCTCACATGTTTTAGAAGATTGGTTGAATAATAGATTTATTTTTTATTGATTTTTGAAGCAAATTGTATAAAAATAAGTTGAGAAAATTAAAGAAAATAATCAATTATTTGTACTTGTACCTCATAGTTGAAGCAAATTGTATAATTTTTGCTCGTGGAACTTAGTTCAAGTAGGATATACACCTTGTGAATTTCAAAATTAATAAGTAGATAAATATATCTTTTAAGGAATGAGAATAATTGGAGAGAGAGAGATGGCACATCTGAATTCTAATTGTCTAATTTTTTTTTCTGTACTTTAAAATCTAAATAATTATTGATTGTTACATTATATATATTCTTGGTAATAAATATTTTAATACAAAAAGAAAAATAAATTTTTTGGGTGTCTATTGGTCTTGGGATGCATAGATCATAACTATCTCTCAATCTAATTGTCTATGTATTTTATTAACCTTCTTACCGGCTCTCTTACAGCTCATGAACAAAAATTTAGCCAAAGAGCAATTGACACATCGAAAGAAATAAGAAAAGAAGATTGCCTTGAAAGTGAATGAATTTAACAATAGCATGATGGATAGTTTTGGTAATGATGATGTGATTTTATTGATAAGAAAATTCAATTATTTTTTTAAAAAAATATAAAGAAAAATAAATCAATGATAGAAAGAATGGTTATGAGTATGATACATCAAGCTCAAAGTTTAACACAAACATAATTTTTTTCAGAAAATGAAATCAAGGCATACTAAGTGGTGCGGGTATTTGAACTTGAAAAGCTTGGCTCAGAAGGAGAAATCAAATGACAAATGCTATTTTAAAAATTCCAAAAGGAAGACATAACTTTTGAGATCCATTCGAAGGCTTTGTTTGAGACGGCTTTCTTACTGCTTCTTAAAACAAGACGGTGAGGCGCTGGTGGAGACTTCCAAGCTTACTCCAGTGGAGAGGACGGAGAGTAGCTACCAATCTTCTCCTAAGGTTCGGGATACAGTTACTAGGGAATCTTGGAATGAGGTGGTAGCGAAAACCCAAGCCATCATCTGGCGGGGCAAGGAAGAAGTCTTCAAGCCGGTGCATATTTCGTGCCCGCTAGGTTTGTCCAACTTTTCCAATCAGAAGGATGGTAGCGTTAAGACCCTATCTATTGCTTCCTCTTGCTAAGAAGGTGTGATTAGTCATCTCAAACTGCCTCAAGGAGTCACACAGCTAGGTGCGGATGTTCAGCTCAACCAGTCCAGCCATTTGATTGGGTCAAAATCATCAAGCAAATGCAACTCGGGTGGTGAATAAGATAACTTCGAAGGAGAGCTGGAGGAGTCGGTTGGCGACTCCGATCCTAATTCCAAAATGTAGGATAACCAGCATGTGAAAATCAACCCGCCCAGGAAGACCGACCAAATGCAGGAACAAGGTAACAGCTCTGATGAGGCTTGCTCGGATGATTCCATGGGCTCGGCTAGGCACCCCGTCCCACCTCCCAAATGCGCTGCCCGTAAGCTGAGAGCCCCAGCTATAACCAAGTGGCTCCCACACAAGTTGGTTTTCCATCTCCTGTCCTCCCATGTGGGGAGTTAGCCTCCTCTATAATCATTTTTCCTACAGTTTACTTGTGGGAATTACAAGGCTTTCTTTGCGGAGAATTCCCCCAACTGTACGTGTATAAAACCCTTTGATCCCTCCCCCATTCAACAATTTGCTACAGGAGTGCACCCTCCAAGTGTTTGTGTCAATGTCGCTGAATGCCCAGAATCATCCAGCCCTCTTTGCTAGCCCACGCAAGCACCTCCGCTACAGCCTAGAGGAGTGCAGTTCATGCCCTTTGCTTGGAACAAGGTCCAATTCGTCAAGCTAGATAGAATCCCAAGTGAAATCTTCTTAGCCAAAGATGGGATATCCATGGAGCCGAAAATGGCAGCTATCCATGATAACATTGCCAAATTTGATCAAGTTTTAGTGGCTAAGCTCATGGGATGGAAGGTTGCATTTCCCTTCCTTCGCAGTGAACTCAAACGTAGGTGGTATCACTTTGGGAAATTCAACTTCATTACTATTGCTCCAAACTCATTTATATGTATTTTCCATAGCATAGAGGCAAGGGATGCAGTGCTCATGAGTGGGTCGTGGATCATAGTAGGGAACATAATCAGAATGGGCAAGTGGCTTCCTACTTCTTCTCCAAGCTCTCTTCATGGGCTTCACTTCCCTATTCGGATACAACTTCCATAACTCCCTCTCATGTACTGGGATACGAACAACATTACTCAACTTGCTAATATGCTTTGGGAACCTATGTGGATGGACTCACACACGAGTACATGGGGAAAATCTTCCTATGCAAGAATTTGTGTTAGGATTGATCTCTCAAAAGCTTTAATTAGAGGTATGGATCAATGGGCTCCATGGACGGTTTTTTCAAAGAGTCGAATATAAAGGGCTTACAAATTTTTGCTTCGATTGTGGTTTCATTGGCCATGCCAATGGGGCTTGCCTATCCAAGGCTCCAACCCTAGACCCTCAATCTCCCCCAATGTAGCCGTCATTGCTAACCAAGGTGTAAGCCACACCCGTGAATCTCCCCTAGTCATCCCCTCCTCTTGAGTCAAAGAATAAAGCTATTGAAGAGCCCCATCTTTGTAAGGACAAGGATGAATCTTCCCTTAGAGTTTGGAACCTAGTTACGTGAAGAAGGAAAGGCAAACCGAGGGCTCCTAAAGACTGAGGTATTCGAAAACCTGCTGATCTCCCTATCCAATTCTCATCTGAGAAGTTACAACAAATGGAAGAAACTTCTAATAGGATCGTGAACTTTCACAAACAACAACCTAGAGGGTCCAAGTTATGCTTAGACAGAGAGCTCCTCCGTCTTTGGCCATTAAGTGCTTTACTCACCTCCCCTAGGAAAAGGAAGAATACTTCTACAGATTCCACAGGCAGGGACTTGGTCCCCTCAAGTGTTTAAGGAGTGACCTCTTTTCATTTGTTTGTATTGAGTTTTTTTGCACAATACAAACCAATAAAGGGGTCCTCCTTCTCTCTTGAGGGACTCTTTATTTCCTTTTGTTTATCCTTTGTCTGCTACTTGGATTGGGATGCTTTTCAAGTTGTAACCCCTACCCCTTTTGTCTCAGGGAAGTGGTATTCTTTCCCTTTCAAGCTCTTTATTTCATGTGTATCATTCTTCTACTTTATTAATATATCTGTTTCTTTATATATATATATAT
>NW_021319178.1:20104190-20144334 GCF_001605985.2 Dendrobium catenatum
TATATATATATATATATATATATATTATATATATTATATATTATATATATATATATATATATATATATATATATATAATATATATATATATAATATATTATAATACATGATGAGCATTGAGTACAAATGACTATATATCATAGCATCACTGCATCTTTATTCATTACCTAGAAGAGTTTTAGAGTATTGGTTATCAATCCATATATCACGAGTAAAGTTCTTTAAGTTTATAAGTAATTCCTTCAAGAAATTTAGAGTATTTGTAATTTGATTTAAAGAAAATTTGGATAATTTGAACTCGATAATTCATATTCATGAAGGGGCAGTTTAAGAATTTTTATTAAGTTAGGGATTACCATGCAAATTTTTTTTTATTTATTTTTTTAGCACCTAGAAATCATAATAAAATTGATATAAATTATATATAATATATATAATATATATATTTATATATTATAATATATTATATATATATATATATATATATATATATATATTATATATATATATATATAATATATATTATATATAATTATTATAAATAATATGCGAATCAATTTTAGGAACAAGAAGATTGATTTTTCCTTAGAGAAACCTTGGAGATTTGATTTTTAAAGCCTTAGAGAGTTTTTTTTTAATGAGTGTACATTTTTCTTTTACTCTTTTACTATTTGCAACATTATTTTCATTTTATTTGATATTGCGTTTTTGTTATATTTGAAGAATGTTATTATATAGATGTTCATAAGATTTAGAAGAAGGTTTGATTGGTAGATTTATTTTTTCATGATTGTTGAAGCACATATATTTTATGATAACAATTGAGATAGAAAAAAATCAATCATTGGAATCATTTTAGTATATTTGTTGTCTTCAAATAATGTTTACATATATATCTCTTTCTTGTGTGGTATATATATATATTGCATTTTATTTTAATTTAAATAAAGAAAAAATATTTTCATGCATTTAATTTTAGATGTTTGTTCTAAAATACAAATCAATTCACAGTCTCTTCATGGATGCATGGTACATTTAATCCAAATCTTATATAAAGAAAACAAAAAAGAGGTAAAAGTATGTTTTATATTTATCATAATGATAATAGTTAGATATAAATGATTGACATATGTTAAATGTGCTCACAAAAAAATCTAATTAATGATTTGTCACAAGCTAGCCCAATAACACGTAATGACAGAACATGTCGTATTGTGTTCGATAGAAGAAGCCCAAGATCTAAGTTTTAGAGACTATCGATTTTCTTTAATTTAAAATAGACTGCAGCGCTTCTAATTTACCTCTAATAAGTAGTAAATAACCTCATTCACAATTCTTTCATTTCTCAATCATCATAAAAAATAGCAAGCTCAAAATTTAAGTTTTAATGACTTTGCAGATTTTCTTTAATTTAAAATAGACTACATAGCATCTAATAAACCTCAGATAAATAGTAAATATCCTATTCCACAATTCTGTCCTTTGTCAATCATCATCAAAGATATATATATATATACTTTGACTAATCAGAACCTCCAACCCTAGCTACTTAAGCTACTCTTTCACATTTCTCTAACTTTAAATAGAATGTTGAATATGTGTGAGTTAACACAGATCAATTGGCTATACCCACTAATCAAAATTTTTAATAATTAACCTATTATGATGTTGCTAGATTTTAAAAATAGTTATTGTTGCATCATGGAATATTCACAGTGGTAGAGAAACATAAAATTTAATGTATGTGCTTTATACGAAGATCCAGCTCACAAGCACATAAAAGAGAGGGTGCAGCATTCATAAGAGACACCAGAGTTTTTACATGGAAACCCCTAAAAAGGAAAAAAAAACTATGGGGCCTAGCCCAATTTGAATGAATCCACCATTATTTGCAGTCGATTACAAATGATGCCCTTTATTAGAGGGTAGGTTTTGGCTTGATATAACAAATATAAATCATATAAAATACATTACATGGTAGAAATTGGAAGAATCAATATTAATATGTTTGTTTAGTCAGTAGGACCATAGTCGACGATGAGAAGAAGAAACCATTGATGTTGGACGGCAACATGTTTCAATGGGGAAGGAGGGAATTTGCAAGAGTATGTGTAAGAATTAGGCTTCATCATCCTCTTCCGGTAGGTGTTTGGGTGGATAGCATGGCTGGAAGATTCTTCCAAAATGTGGAATATGAGAAGATTGCAAACTTTTGTTTTGTATGTGGACAGATAGGACATGTGGAGAATGAATGTGCTCTTAAAGGAAAAAATCCAAATGTTGTGGTAAGTGATATAGAAGCTAGCAGAAGAGTTGATATAGAGGAGAAGCAGGAGGTCTTGATTGAGCCGTGGATCCTAATCAATAATAAAAGGAGTAGAAGAGTTAATCAGAGCCACAAGGTGTTTAAGTCAAAAACTGTTAAGCCAAACACGGTTAAATATGTTAAGAAGAATAATGTTCTTGTGATTACTACACAGGATGTTCGGAATGGTTTGGGCGAAGACAGCAGAAACGTAGTCCTTAACCTGGAGATTCCAGGTAAAATTGGTGTTGTATTTGATCAAATTGAAGAAGGAGAGTATATACTTGGAAGAGTTTTGACTGGAGAGTTAGAACATAACAGTGCTCTTATGGAACAGGAAGATCAGTCAGGGAAAAATGCTATTTGCTCTGATGATGAATTAGGTGAGGCCAAACCTGATTCAAATGGTTTTTCAAATTCATCCAATAAGTTTGATGTTTTGAATATGGTTGATGATGATATGTTAGAAGTTGGTAATTTTAAAAACATAAGTGATACTGTGGTAAGCAACATCATTTCGTCTGAAGCTGTGAAAGAAATGGACATTTGCTGTGAATTGAGATAGAACAGAGATTCAAATGGAGGAGATAAAGCTACAGAAGTTATATCTAGGGGGGGAGGCTAAAAAAATTAAGTTAGCAAAAGAACTGAAGTTTCTTGGCCCAATCAAAAGTGCTCCTAAAGGAAAAAACATGGATGGGGTGGGCAGTAGAAAGAAGGTAGGGGCCTCATCCCCTAGAATTAAATTATGAATTCCATAGCTTTTTGGAATTTTAGAGGAGCCAAGAAGAAGGAGGCTTCTCTCTATCTCAAGGAGTTTGTTAGAGATCATGGAGTTCTTTTTGTGGGACTAGTGGAAACAAAAATCAGCAATTTCAACAAAGTAGATTTGGAGAAAATCTTGGGCAATGATTGGGACTTATTTATGGTTCCGTCAGATGGCTTATCCGAATGAATGTAGTTATTATGGAGATCAGATATAGCTTCTTTTACAGTCCTCAAGGAGTCGGATCAATGTGTGATTGGGAACCTTGATGTTCCCAATAAAGGGTTATGGATGGTTGCTACAGTATATGGAAGCAAAGAGGTGGTGAAAAGGAGAAGTCTGTGGGGTTGTATTCAGGAAGATGAAAATTTGAAGGTCCCTTTGGTTGTAGGGGGAGACTTCAATTGCATAATCTCTCAAGATGAGAAAAGAGGAGGCAGAAAATTTGTGTTCTCTCAAGGTCCAATAGAGATGGTGGACTTCATGAATAAGAATGATTTGCATGAAGTAAAGGTGGTGGGACCAAGGTTCACTTGGTGCAATAACAAAAGTGGGAGTGGCCGGATCTTGGAGAGATTGGATAGGTGTTTACTTAACACCTTGGCTATCCAACTTTATTCAAGTGGCTCAGGTGAGACATTTAACCAGAATTGCCTCTAACCATTGTCCTATAATATTGAAAATTTTTTATTCAACTTTTAGAAGTAAAGGGATTATCAAATTTGAGGATGTATGGTTATCCTATAGAGGCTCAGCTTACATTATAGATAAAGTTTGGAAGAGAAGATTTCAAGGCAATGATATGGAAATCCTGAATAAAAAATGTAAAAAAGCTTTAAAAGATTTGCATTTTTGGGGGAAGGCTAAAGTAAAGAAATTTTCAAGTGAGAAGGACAAATTGAAAGAAGAAATTTTTCATCTTCAAGAAGAGGAAGCAAATGTGGGCTGGTTGAGTGAAGAGATGATTTTAAAGTTGAGAACTAAAGTTAAAGAACTCAATTTGACACTTGCCCGGTTAAATACTTGGTGGAAACAAAGAGCAAAGGTAAGATGGTATGAAGAGGGAGATGCTAATACCAAGTTCTTTCACTCTTTTGCAAATGCAAGAAGGAGCAGAAACTGGATTTCACAAGTTAAGAAAGGCAGTGAGGAGCTAACTGAAGAACCTAAAGAGATACAAGAAGTATTCTTTAGATCTTTTCTGGACAAATGGAAGGAGAGGAATTGCTATGAAGAAAATTGGCATGCACCGTATAACATTCTAGATGATGATGACAGGAGAAGACTGATTGCTGAAATTTCATATATGGAAATCGTAGAAATTATCATGTCGTCGGGCAACAATAGAGCTCCTGGAGTTGATGGCATTACTTACTCCTTCTATAAGGCTTATTGGAGCATTGTTGGCAATGATGTGTGCAATGCAGTAAAAAATTTCTTTGTGACTGGGAGGATGTGCAAGGAATGGAAAGACACTCTAGTGGTGTTAATTTCGAAGATGATGAACCCAGTCATGCCGGCTGGGTTTCATCCGATTAGCTTATGTAACTCTATTTATAAAATTATTGTTAAAATTCTTTTGAACAGGTTGTTGATGGTTATTCCAAATATTATTTCGGAGGAGCAGGTAGCTTTTTTCAAAGGAAGGAACATTGCGGATCACTTATTACTAGCTCAGGAAGTTTCTAATAAAATTAGGATGTCTAAAGCGGCTGATGGCATGGTAGCAATCAAATTAGACATGGAGCAAGCTTATGATAGTATGTGTTGGAAGACTCTTCACAAAATGCTGGGGATCTTGGGTTTCCCAAAGCAATTTATGGATTTAGTGATGGAATGCATTAAGGAGCCTAGATATGTTATCTCTATTAATGGTGGAATCTCTAATTGGATTGAAGGGAAGAGTGGGTTCCGTCAAGGTTGCCCCCTCCCTCCTTTTCTTTTTATTATTTGCTCCCAACTTCTTTCTAATGGCTTTTACATTGAAGGCAAAGATCTTGGCATCAGAATTGCTCCTAATGCTCAAAGGATTTCTCATTTGCTTTATGCCGATGATGTCCTCTTATTTTCTGATCCAAAGATTAAAAGTATCAAGAAGGTTAAAAGCATTTTGGTCAATTATTGTGCTTGGACTGGATTGAGTTTGAATACTAAAAAATTAGCTATGATTTGTAACAAATCTGTCAACAGAGGTAGAAGAAAAAAGATATTAATGTTTTTGGAGATAAAGCAAGTAGAAGAAATGGATTATTTGGGTACCAAATTTGCTCTCATAAGACTTAAAAAGACTTATTTTAAAGGTCTTTTAGACAAAGCAATGAAGACAATTAACGCTTGGGGAAATAGATACATTTCTCTAGCGGGGATGATGGTTTTGATTAATCATGTTTTGGCTAATCTTCCTTTGTTCCTTATGTCTCATTCTCTTATCCCCTTAAGTATTTTGAGGGAATTTGAGAAAATTTTAAAGAATTTTATCTGGAATAAAATTGATGGTAGACTAGGAATGCACTATGTGGCTTGGAATGAAATTTGTAAACCAAAATCAATGGACGGTTGGGGGCTTCATTCGGCTGTATCATGCTTGGAACAAATGAGAGCAAAGTTTGCTTGGAATATGGTTCTTAATCCTAATTCCTTATTAAATAAGAGCCTAACAGCTAGATATGGAAAAGATTGGTGGAGGTGTAATTCTTCATGTTGTGGTTTTTCTTCCTGGAAAATCATAACTAGCGGTTGGAAGGCCTTGAAAGATTTTATAAGATGGAAGGTTGTAAATGGCAGGAGCATTAATGTATTGAAGGATATATGGATCTTGGACAAATGTTTGAATAAATGGCCTACTTTTGTGGTTGTTTTTGAAGATGACATCTCAACTCTTGATTGCATTATTCAAGAAGGTAAATGGAATAGAGAGAAGCTTACTCTATTTTTTTTGGGGAAGAATTGATGAAGATAATTTGTAATATTCAGATTTGTCAAAATTCAAAATCTGATTATATGGAGTTGAAAAGGAAATTGTCTAGGAAATCTATTTCATCCATGTTAAGAGAAGAAAGTGTGAGGGAAGTAGCTGTGGTAGATCATAATGCTTGGATTCACAAGGTGAAAATGAATGCTAGAGTTAAGTTATTCATTTGGAGATTGAACCAAGATGCAGTTCCTATAGCACAATTCTTGAAGAGAAGAAAGCTTAGTAGATTCAATCTCTGTCCTAGAGGATGCGGGGAGGTGGAGGATGTAGATCATATTTCTACTAATTGCTCAAAGCTTATTGAAGTTATCTTGAAGTTGAGAAAGTGGGGATTTCTTGTACCGATTTTTAGTTCATTTCAACAATGTTTAAATGAGCTAAAATTGGTGTATGAAGATAACAAATTGTTGGTGAAATCATACTTTGCCTTGCTCTGGTTTTCCTGGAATAACAAGAATTTGAAGAATCACGGGAAGACTGAAGATAACATATCTGTCATTGCAGCTAATGTTATTAACTTTGTTAATATGGACAAAGTTAATAAAGAGATCTCAGATTACTGGGATGCCGGCCGGTCTTTAGGATCATCCTACGATTTCTGGCGTCCTCCCCCACCCAAGTGGTACAAAATAAATGTTGATGCTGCACTAAAGAATAACTATGAAGCAACCATTGGAGGCATTGTTCGGGACTGCAAAGGAAGATTTATTTTGGCATTTGGCTTTCATGGAATTCATTGGGATAATTGTCAGGTAGAACTCCTTGTTTCAGCTCACTTAAGGAGGATTTGAAGGATTATTTTTTTAATACTAAAGGTATTATTTTGGAAGGAGACAATAAGAATGTGATCCTATTCCTTCAAAATTTGTATAGCAAATAGAACGAAATAGGTGGGAGCATGATACATGATGATTTCTCATTCTTCAATAATTGGGATAACATCATTTTTCATTTTGTGGATAGAAAATGTAACAAGGTAGCCGATTACTGTGCTAACCTTGCTTTCTCATTTGATTATGTTTGGGATGTCTTTTGTGTAGAGATCACTTCCTTCTACATTTGTTCATCTTGTAAAGGAAGAAAGTAATAGAGTAAATAACACTCACTAGGTTGTATCTGTCTTTCTTTTTGGTTTAATCTTAATGCACTTTGCATTTCTTAAAAAAAAAAAAAAAACGAGCATTGAGTACAAATGACTATATATCATAGCATCATTGCATCTTTATTCATTACCTAGAAGAGTTTAGAGTATTGGTTATCAATCCATATATCACGAGTAAAGTTATTTGAGTTTATAAGTAATTCCTTCAAGAAGTTTAGAGTATTTGTAATTTTATTTAAAGAAAATTTGGATATTTGAACTCGATAATTCATATTAATCATGGAAGGTAGTTTAAGAATTTTTATTAAGAGTTAGGGATAACACAATTTTTTATTTTTTTATTTTGCACCTAAAACATCATAATAAAATTGTAATATATATATATACTATATTATTCTAAAATGGGCAAATGTAGAATAATTTTAGGAACAGAAGAATGATTTTTTCTTGAGAGAAACCTTGGAGATTTGATTTTAAAAGCCTATGAAGAGAGTTTTTTTTTTAATGAGTGTACATTTTTTTTTTACTATTTATATATATTGCAAACATCATTCTTCATTTATATTGTTCAGTTATTTGCTTCGCTTATATGGTGAAGAATGTTATTATATCAATCTCATAATATTTAGAAGAAGGTTTGAATGGTAGATTTATTCTTTATGATTGTTGAAGCACATATATTTTATGATAACAAGTTGAGATAAGAAAAAAAAATCAATCGTTGGAACTCATTTTAGATCATATTTTATAGTTCATTTTCAATATTATATATATATATATATATATATATATATATATATAGATATATATATATATATATACATATATATATATATATATATATACATATATATATATATATTGCATTCTATTTTAATTTGAATAAAGAAAAAAATATTTTCATGATTTTAATTTTACATGTTTGTTCTAAAATACAAATCAAGTCACACTCTCTTCATGGATGCGTCGTACACTTAATCCAAATCTTATATAAAGACAAAAAAAAAAGAGATAAAAGTATGTTTTATATTTATCATAATGATAATAGTTAGATATAAATGATTGACATGTGTTAAATGTGCTCACAAAAAAATCTAATTAATGATTTGTCACAAGCTAGCCCAACAACACATAATGATAGAACGGTCGTATTGTGTTTGATAGAACAAGCCCAAGATCTAAGTTTTAGAGACTATTGATTTTCTTTAATTTAAAATAGACTACAGATCTTCTAATTTACCTCTAATAAGTAGTAAATAACCTCATCCACAATTCTTTCATTTCTCAATCATCATAAGAAATAGCAAGCTCAAAATTTAAGTTTTAATGACTTTGCAGATTTTCCTTATTTTAAAATAGACTACATATCATCTAATTTACCTCTCATAAATAGTAAATATCCTCATCCACAATTCTTTCCTTTGTCAATCATCATCAAAGATATATATATACTTTGACTAATTAGAACCTCCAACCCTAGCTAATTAAGCTGCTCTTTCACATTTCTCTAACTTTAAATAGAATGTTGAATATGTGTGAGTTAACATAGCTCAATTGGCTATACCCACTAATAAAAATTTTTAATAATTAACCTATTATGATGTTGATTGATTTTAAAAACAGTTATTGTTGCATCTTGGAATATTCACAGTGGTAGAGAAACATAAAATTTAATGTATGTGCTTTATACGAAGATCCAGCTCAAAAGCACATAAAAGAGAGGGTGTAGCATTCGTAAGAGACACCAGAGTTTTTACATGGAAACCCCTAAAAAAGAAAAAAAAAACTATGGGGCCTTGCCCAATTTGAATGAATCTACCATTATTTGCAGTCGATTACAAATGATGCCCTTTATTAGAGGGAAGGCCTTGGCTTGATATAACAAATATAAATCATATAAAATACATTACATGGTAGAAATTGGAAGAATCAATATTAATATGTTTTTTTTAGCCAGTAGGACCATAGTCGGAGGTGACAGAGGTTGATAAGACTATAGTCTAGTGACGGTGGTCGGGAGGACCATTGTCTGGCGAGGGAGGTCAAAAGAACCATAGTCGGTAGGAGACAGGGGTCAAAAAGACCATTGCCTGGCGATGGTGGTCAGAAGGATCGTAGTAGGCGCCAGAGGTCAGAAAGACTATTGTTGGTATGAGACAAGGTTCAAAAAGGTCGATGTTTGGTGATGGAGGTTGGAAGGACCATAGAAAGCGACGGAGGTCAGAAGGACCATAGTCTCTAGGAAACAGGAGTCAGAAAGAATTTTGTGTGGCAATGGCGGCTAGAAGGACCGTAGTAGATGATAGAGGTTAGAAGAATCATAGTCGGCTGGATACAAGTGTCAGAAAGACTGTATTCATAAGGTGGTGGTCCGATGAAAGTCTAGGCATCAAGTAGTGGTCCGGTGGAACTCTGGGCACCAATTGGTGGTCGGGTTGAACTCCGAATGTAAGGTGGTGGTCTAGTGAAACTCCAACCTCTAGTGGTTGTCCAGCGTAACTCTGGGTGTCATGTGGTAATCTGATGGAATACGAGTGTTAGGTGGTGGTCTTGTGGAACTTCAGGCATCAGGTGGTGGCATGGAACAACTTCGGGCATCAGGTGATGGTCTGGTGGAACTTCAAGCACAGGTGGTGGTATGATGGAGCACCGGCGTCAGGTGGTGGTTTAGCGGAACTCCGAGCGTCAAGTGGTGGTTTGACAAAACTCAAGATGTCAGTTGGAGGTCTGGTGGAACTCCGAGAGTCAGGTGGTGGTCCAGTGAAACTCTGGATGGTGGTCAAGGAGGAGCGAAGAGGCAAGAGTTATCTCCGATCACTCTCTTGATCTCTTGCTTGAGGCCCCCGTTCAAGAGGAAGGAGGGGTTTATTTATAGATTTTGTAGAGTGGCATGACCCATAAATAGGAGGAAGGTCAAGGGTAAAAGGGGAAGGGTTTGGATGGACGGCCGATGTTGAATCCCTTGATCGTGGACCATTCGTTATACATTAAAAGATATTAATGTTGTCAGAATTATGTGATCTTGGCCTTATTGGATTCGACTTGTTGAGCCACTCGATTCGTCTATAAGCATGTCATGTTGTGAAACCATTGGAGAACCAAATTGTTCTTCAAACCTTCCAACAGCACTTTAGGTCCTTAATTTGGACACATTTTAGCTCAGATTGAGTCGAATTTGGTGTCGTTGGTTTTGTATTTCTGAGATGTTTAGTTTGACTAAATGTTTGCTGCGATAAGAGTTCAGATGATCCCAAATTTTGTTTTGGAAGTTTTTGACTTTATTTTTCCTTGAGATTCATGCTCTATTAAGATAATTTTTTGAGAATGTATCACTTTCCCCCTATTTCGGATGTCAAGGCCCGATAAGTTAAAAAATATGCATTATAACTCCTAGGGAAATTTTTGTCAATTTAAAATTTGGAAAAAATCTAATCTTAGGTGTAGAGGTCCTGAAGTACTTTAAAAGTATCAAAATTGAGTCTGGAATGTAGAAAAACGGTCATAAGGACCCCAAAAAACTCTAATTTGGCCTTTTTAGGCAAAAAATTGTGTCCATACACAAATTTTCCCACCTGTTCTGCTAGCTTTCCCATCATGTTCCTGACCCGATTATGAGACCTACCTTGGTTATGTATGCGGTCCGTCTAGGCCATGCTCTTTGGCCCGCCCAAGTTTATTATTATGGTTTAATGGTGGAGTAGTGGGTTGGGTTGAGAGAGAATGGTGGGAGTTATGAGCCATTAGTGGGGTAGTGAGAGGGCATCGTTAGTGGAGTAGTGGTAAGATGGGAGTTATGGGCCATTAGTTGGATAGTGGGAATGTGCCATTAGTGGATTAGTGGGAAGGTGCCATTAGTGGAGTAGTGAGACGGTGGGAGTTATGGGCCATTAGTGGAGTTGTGGGAAGGTGCCATTAGTGGAGTAGTGGGAAGGGGGAGTTATGGGCCACTAATGGAGTAATGGGAAGGTGGGGTTCTAATTATAATAAAATTATAATTTTTTTTTACAACTTCCCCAACTTCTTCCTCCTCTCTATTTTTAGTATAAATACCCTTTTATGGGCATGAAAATATTTTCCACTCCTTATTTTCTCCTCTTCTCCGAAGTATGAGGTATTCTACTAGTCCTATTCAGGTGGTATCCCTTATTCATGTTTAAGTCCCCTCACTGAGTAGGAGTCTCCTTCTCCTTTCCTCTTTTCTTCCCTTCTTCTTCTAAGGCTGAGGCCTTCCCTTGGTCCTATTCAGGCGGTATCCACAATCCAGGTTTAGAGGAATCTCCTCCTCCTTCCCTCTTTTCTTCCCTTCTTCTTCTCAGGTAAAGGCTTTCCCCTGAACTTATTTAAGTGGTATCCCCTGACCAAGTTTAGGGCACATCACTGAGTAGGAGTCTCCTCCTCCTTCCCTCTTTTTTCAATTGAGGCATTCCTCTAGTCTTGTATACATAGTATCCCCTATCCAAGGCTAGGGCCCCTCTCTGAGTAAAAGGGACATTTTCTTACTTCCCCCTTCTCTCCTCCTCTGTCCTCTTCCTATACGTGAGGCCTTCCTCTATTTTTAGATAACTAGTATCCATTATCTGACTGTAGGGCCCCTCCCTATATAGAGGCCATGACGGGGATCACCATTCTTCGAGAGATCCCACGACCAAGAGAGATTCATAGTTGGTTGGTTATGGAGGTTAGAAGGACTATAGTTATGTGAAAAGGCCTTGATCAGGAGGAATGTTGAAAGGACCACAATTTAGAAATGGAGGTCAGGGAGGACCATTGTCTGGTAATAGGAGAAAGTCCAACATTGGGAAAAAGTTAGATAAAAGTTTGGCAATGGGTTAAAGTCCAATGATAGGTGGAGGTTTAGTGTTGGGTAGAATTTTAATGACAGTCCAATGATGAGAGATAATTCAACGTCGGGTAGAACCTCGATGAAAGTCCAGCGACGGGCAGAAGTTTTATGATAGGTAGAAATTCGGTGTTGGGTAGAAGTCTGAAGAGAGTCCAACGATGGGTGGAAATTCAGCTTTGGACAGAAGTACAGTTAAAATCTAGTGATAAGTAGAGAACTGAAGGAGATAGTTAGAGGGTGTAGTACTATTAATAGTAGTCAAGTGAGCTGTCTCTGATGGCTTGTCACTAATTGAGTAGAGGCCTGATGATGATCAGATTATAATCTTTTTTTGAAAGAGAAGTTATATCATATACTTTAATGTGTAGTAGAGTAGAAATCAATAGAATCCACCAAAGATTCATGACATATTTGAGGTTGTATGTCAAAGCATTGCTCGATGATGTTAACTTATAGCAAATAGGTCAAGAAAAATCCATCAAGGATGTATGAACTATCAAAGGTTGTGTGTTAGAGCATTTCTTGATAATGTTAACCTATATGAAAGGGTTGAGAGAATCTACTAAGGATGTATGACCTATCCAAATTTGTATGTTAGAGTGTTGCTCGATGACATTGACCTATATGGAAGAGGTTGAGGGAATCCATCAATGATATATGAACTATTTGAAGTTGTATGTCAGAGCGTTGCTCAATGAGATTAATCTATATATATGAGGTCAAAAAAATCCATCAATGATGTATGACCTATCCGAGATTGTATGTCACAACATTTCTCGATGATGTAAATCTATATGGAATAGGTCAAGAGAATCCACCAAAGATGTATGACCTATCTGAGGTTGTATATCAAAACCTTTGTTTGATGACATTAACCTATATATAAGATGTCGAGAGATTCTACCAAGAATGTATGACCTATCCAAGATTATATGTCAGAGTGTTGCTCAATGATGTTAACTTATATGAAAGAGGTCAAATCGAATCCCCATAGGATTTATTTTGCCTTGATTAGGAGGAGGAGAACATCATATATCTCAAATCAAAGGTGAAGAATGGTCTATCTTTAGACTGTTACTGCTTTTTTGAGATCGATATTAAGAGTAGAAGTCCTAAAAGTATGAGATGTGTTAAGATAGGCGGTGAATTGGATATTAAATAACTTCTTTAACGAAAAGAAGAATATTTTTATAACTTGATGCGGAAGTGAATTACATTCACAATAAAAAGATAAATTATCAATTTCACCCATGCAGTTAAACGCAATAAAAATAAATACAGAAATAAAGTGCAGAAATAATAAAGGAAATAACATACCAGATTTATAGTGGTTCGGTCAACTTTAGCCTACATCCACTCCTTGGAGACACCCTCTGAGTATTGCACTAAACCTTTAGTGATTCTCCTTTAGCCCCCACAGCTTGGTAGAGAAGCCCTTGCAAAATCACTTTCATCTTCCCTGATGCAGCGAAGGAGCCGGGTCCAATGACACCAAAGAGATCTTCTTCTGTCCAAAACTTCCCTCAAGATGAACCTTAAATTTGATGGCACTAAGCAGCAACTGTGTTAAATTCCCTCCACACTCCCTTGACACCCCATCCAAGGATCTTCTCCCTCTCAAACTCCACCATTTTCTCTCTCCCTTTCAAGTTATCTCTTCAAATTTTCTCTAAAAGAATGAAGAAACAGTAGTTGCTAAAGACTCTCACAAAGACTTATGAGAAACCTTAAATAGAGGGTTCAATAAACTTTAAAAAAAAATCAATTCAACCATCAAAGATCGTACAATATGATCTTAGGATCGTCTAGTATGATATGCAAAATTTGACCTGTTAATATTATACAATCACCAGTAAGTACCGTATAAATAGTTCAATTTACCTGTTTGTACTATATGATTTCTAGTTAGTATTGTATGAATATTTCAATCAAAATGCAGCTCATCTAAGACAAAACATAAGATGACCAAAATGGTATCTTTTTATCATATATTATGATCTAGTTTGTTTAGTACGATTAAAATATCAAAATTAAGCTGATTTGATTGATTAATCACAGGATTAAATTAGGCAATATCTTAAACATCATACAGTATGATCAGGTTCATGCATTACAACTAAAATAACTTTTCAAATTCAAATTTTTGCCTAATTTAATGGATGTCAGTCTTTCTAATTATAACAGATCATCAAATATGATGTGATATTCATACTGTATGATTAGTTATATTTCAAAAATATTTTTCTCAGGAAAATAAAATATTTTAATTAATCTCTATAATATCATATCATATAGTATGATCCATATCATATAGTATAATATATAGAAAATTTAAAATATTTAAAATCATTTTTGCTCCCCTGTGTGTGTGCACGGTCACCAAGGTAACATACATCATTACATGACTTGTGTCAAGAAATTAAAAAAATATATTTAAAATTACATACTCATTTAAAATAACCTATTCTACCTAATCTTGAGCCCTGAACCTTCAAAGAACATTGCATGGTGTACCTAAAATATTAGTCAACATATAAAAAAAAATGTATACTACAAATACTAGGAGAAATGAAGAAGTAAATAATAATATTTATTATCATCAAATTCATAAACTCAAAAACCTAAGTTGCAATAATCTCCCACTTTTTTATGATGATAAATAATATTGGTTTAATTTATAAATTAAAGATATTTTCTCCTAAACTCCCCCTCACAAAAAGAATTACATTAAAAATGGGGGAAATATTTTTTATAAAAGCTAAATAATAGAAAACTTTTAAAAAATAAAAAATAAAAATAAAAGACAATATATTCTCCCCCTTTGATTTTATAAAAAATAAGAGATAAAATAACACATAAAATCAAAATACATATAGAAGAAATTAATAACTTAATAAAGAAATAACAAACATGAAATTAATCTTAAAATATAATAAAAACTAAACACACAAAATAGATAAACAAGTATATAAAACACAGACAAAACACACAAATAAACCTTAACATACTTATACATCATTGTCTTGCTTATGTTCTGATGATTCAGAAGCTAGGTCTGCCCAAGATATTTTTTACTTTTTATCTTTTCCCCATATTACAATCGACTTTTTTTAACTCTTTTCCCATTTTTACCTTTGTTCCACTTTTGTTGATGCTTATGTTTGTATTTCAATAGGCTTTCAAATTTGTTTGTTATCAATGTTATCTCCTTACTCCCATCATCTACTAAGCCACATTCATCTGTGTCTTTGGCTTTTAACACTATAGTCTTTTCATAACCTGCATTCAAAGGTCTTTGACTCACACTTTGCTCGTAGGAAATGAGTTAGCCTTTTAGATTATCTATAAAATAATCATTTAAATCTTTTGATTCATATATAGCTAATGCCAGGATGTTGACACAAATGACCTTTTGAGGTTGGAGCAAAAATTTCCCCCAATCGGGAACCATGCTCCCACAGATGGCGCCAAACTATTACGTCCTAAAATATTCATGGTGGTTGAGAAACATAAAATTTAATGTTTTTGCTTTGTACTAAGATCTAGCACACAATCTGATAAAAGAGAGAGTGTAGCGTTCATAAGATACATAAGAGTTTTATATGGAAACCTCTAAAAATAAGGAAAAACCATGGGGCCTTGCTCAATTTAAATGAATCCACCATTATTTGCAGTCAATTATAAATAATGCCATTTATTGGAGGGAAAGACTTTCCTAGATCTCACAGATATAAATTCTATAGAATGCATTACATGATAGAAATTGGAAGAATTAGTATTGATATGTTCGTTTAGTCGACAGGACCATAGTTAGCGGGCGATGGAGGTTGGGAAGACCATAGTTTTTTGACAGTTATTGGGAGGACCATTATCTAGAGAGGGAGGTCAAACGAACTTTAGTCGATGGGAGACAGGGGTCAGAAATATAGTTATTTGGCGATGGTGGTCGGAAGGATTGTAGTAGGCGATAGAGGTCGGAAGGATCGCAGTTGGTAGGTGACAAGGATCAGGAAGAACATTATCTGGTGATGGAGGTCAGAAGGACTGTAGTAGGTGATGGAGGTTGGAAGGACTGTAGTCCATGGGAGACAGGGATCAGAAAGACTATTGTCTGGTGATGGCGGTCAAAAGGACTATTGTTGACCATGATATTTATTCAAGTGCCCTCGAGCATCTTTGATCAAATTAATTAGACCTTATCGAGCCTAATTTGAACTTGAGATGACTCAAATCGAGTCAAATTACATTCAAAAAAATTTAATTAACCTTGATCCATATATTGTAATTGTGCTAACTTCAATTTGAATCGAGTCATCAAAAATTTTGGTTCGATTTTGTTTATTTTGGTTGAGTGGAGTCAAACCTGAATTGAGTCAAGTCAAGTTTTGTTTGGATCTAGTTTTAGCCTTATGAGCCCCACTTAATTCCCATTAGAGTTTATTTGACTTTATAAATAATTTGAATTTGATTCATAAATCAAGAAATGAAACTAAAATTCTTGATTTACCTTGAAACCTGAGATCTGCCACAGTTGGGCTCTCCATTTATGTGGCCTCCTATTTTGATACATGCCTTAGTATCCTTTCATGGAGACTTAGGTGGGATGATGTAAATTTAATGTTTAGGAGTGGCAATAGTCTTCATGGAGGTGATATTCAAGGCATGGAGATCCAATTTTCTTCAAATTTGTGAACCCCAGATGGACGGACGCTTAGCTCTCAACTTCCTCTCTTATTCACAGAAGCCTAGGGGATTCCCGCTCCAGCTCTCTCATTTTGCACATCTCCCCCAGCTCCCACCATCTCTCCCTGGTGTGTTCACAGACGCTAGGAGCTGAAGCCCAACGCAAGTCCAAGCCTCTCCTTCTCTAAGTTTTGCTCACTAGTTTGTAAAAGCTAGGTGACAAACTGCTCCTCCCTCTTTCCTATTCATGGATCTTAGGAGAAGTTTGAAGTACCCTTCGATCTCTATCTAAGTTCCAGGCTACCATCGACCTGCCCTAGTTAGAGTTTGCTAGCGAGTTCACACCCCTTCATCGCTGCGCCAGCTTCATTATAAGAGCTGAAACCCCTCCGATCTCCCCTCTTTCTTATTTACGAGCTTTAATATTGACCCCCATACCCCCATCACCCCTTACATGCAAGAACTAATTCGGCTCCAGCCCTAGTCACTGGCTCTTTCCACTTCTCTTTGCAAGGTGAGTATTCTCCCCTTCTTTCTTCTTCTCCTTCTTCTTAACCTTCTTCTTCTACCTAAGTTACCCTCGATTCTCCTCATTCTAACACAGTTTTATGGATGATTTAATTGAAAACTAGTTACATCTATGTGAAGCTTATTTTGGCTAGAATTGAGAATGTGGATAGAACATTTTTGGTGTACTTGCCACTACATCTCTAGCCTTCTTGTTCCTAGTGAATGTATTTGCTCTCTAAGTAAAATTTCATGATAGCTTTTGGTCATCGTAGTTGATTTTCTCTAATTTGTTGACTTATAGAGATATCTTCAATGTGTTGATGGACAATTGATATGTGGTTAATTCATGTCTTTTGGTGTAAAGTTGTGGATGTGAAATGGTGGGAGATCATGAGAAATCATGTTGTTTATTGTCAAGATATGTGTGCAAAATAGTTATGAGAATGCCTATTAAGAATAAATACATGTCTAAATGAAAATGATGATGGGTAGTTAGTGTATTTGTATTTCTTTTGTATATGCCTTGAAAATTTAAGAAACTTCCATGACAATAAAAAAATAAAGGATTTGATCATTCATATCATTAATGATGGCTGGTGATTCTTCCTATATGCACATTGAGTGATTTCCCTAACTTCTCTCACATAGGCATATGTCTCTTTTGTTCATGATTGCATTCATCTATTTGATGCTATGTGGATATTTGGTTGTCAATATGTTTGGAGAAGTTTGAACTCATGAGTATGTCTCAATGTTATATGTATGATTAGACATGACGATTTAAGCATTTTAGTTTGAGGCTATATCATGTTATTACAAGTGGATTTTCTTCTGTTAGCATTTAAAGTAACACATGTTGATAGATTTTAGTATTTTTATTGAGTTTGTGTTGAAGAATTGAGCAATACTTTTCTCTTGTTTCCCTACAAGTAAATATTTGTCACAAAATGAAAGTGATTGGAAGAAGTGTCATGAGTCATTTTATGTTAGAAAGTTTTATGGTTGGTTTTGCATTAGGAAGTCTTATGAGCTATTTGACATTGGAGAGTCTCATGAGTTCCTATATTGTTGAAATCTTTACGAAAAGCTTTGTGAGTTGTTTTGTGTTGAGAAGTTTTATGAAATGCTTTATGAGAGAGGGTTTCATGGGTTATATTTATTGGAAAAGCTTTGTGAATTGTTTTACCTCGATAAATTCTACTATATGCTTTGTGAATGTTTTATAACGGAAAGCCTTATGAAACCTTCTTGTTAGAAGATTTTTATGGATACATCCCACATCAAAAATGTTTGTTTTACATTGGAAGAAGCTATAATGGATTTTGTATGGGGAGGTTTTATGAGTTGCTTTTGCTTGAAGGTTAAATGAGTTGTTTTGGGGATTGAGTGTTTTATGAATGGCTTTGTGTTCGGGAAGCTTCAAGTTGGAAGTCTCTTTAAGTCTCCTTAAAGTAAAATAAACCTTCATGGATGAATCTTCTTTCTCTTATTCGCATTTGGTTCCAAAGATAGGTTAAAAAAAAGTGGGTTGAAAGTGTGTTTGGATTTAGAGTGGAAGAACTTGTTTAGGTTTTGGTTTTGGGACTTGTTTCTTCTTTGGTATTTTAAGTTTTCAGTGGAAAGTATGTGGCCATCCATGCTATATTAGTGAGCTTTCATATGCTACATGTATAATTTTTGTTAGACATTCTACAATCTCAAAGTTTTATGTTTTTTGTTAATAAACCTTTAAAAAATTTGTATGTAGTTTCCTCTTATATACCATAATACTACACTTTTGAATATTCAATGTATGCTTATAATAGAAAATTTGCACGTCATGTTGATAAACTTTACATGCTTCATATGTAGCGTTATGCAATGTCTTGGGTTGTTAATTTCTTTATGTGATTCACGTATAGTTTGTCTTATACTCTATGTTAAGAAACCTTTCACATTACTTTATGTTTTAACAAATTATGCATGTGTTTGGTGGATATGAATATCGAATTGCTTACTAGTTAAATTGTTATTTATTGGGATGCTAACCAGCTTTTGCTGAATTCTACTTGGCATCCTCCTCCTACCGGGTGGATTAAAATAAATTTTGATGCAGCTCTTAAAAGTAATCACTTGGCGGGAATAGGTGGAGTTATCCGAGATGATAAAGGAAGGTTTTTAATGGCTTTTGGAAACAATTATATGCATTGGGATATCTCTTATTTGGAGTTAATGGCTATTCTTGATCTCAAAAAGCTGCTCAAAGAATGGATGATGGAGGCTCAAGGTGTGATAATAGAAGGAGATAACTTAAATATTATCAATCTGCTTAACAATGCAATCAAAGAATGGAAGGTTAGTAAGAAGATTGATAAGAATTTGGTTTTTTTACTTGAGTTTAAGCAAGTTGTTTTCTCACATTCTTTTAGAAATGGGAACAAACTAGCAGATAAATGTGCTAATTTGGGCCTTATAAGATCTTTTGTATGGGAAGATCTAGATAATGTTATGATTCCTCCTTCTTTCTTGTATTGCTTGAAGGAGGAATGTGATGCTTTAGGATTACTTTGACTTGTTTTTTTTCTTCTTATCTTTAATGCATTTTAAGCATTTTTGTCAAAAAAAAAAAAATAACTTCTACGTTTACCCCTTGTTTCTTTATTTCCATTATTTGTGAGGTACCTATCATTTTGTGCATACCGAATAGAAAACACTTTAAGTAGGCATGCTTGGGTTGTTTGCTTGGAGTTTTCAAGTAGGCATGCTTGGGTTAGGTATATCTTGATAGTCCTATTGAGACCTCCAAATGCATACCGAATAGAAAACACTTTATCACACACTTTACGGATTGATCTTTTACTTTCCCACCCGAGCATACTTATTATGATATTTAGTTAGTCGGTTGTAGGTTAGTTCACTAACAAAGTTTTGACCTTGCAGGCCAAAGCTTGCCCCCATGTCATGAAACCTAGAGACCCTTAAGTTTATTTTAGGCCTGTAGTGTAGGCCACCTACTTGTGTCATATACATCATTTTTCCCACACGAAGTGGGTACTGCTAGGATGATTTTCTTCAATTCTTAAAATATTTAAATAACTATAAAAAATACTTCTTAATGATTTTGAGCCTCCAAATATACTTTCACAAGCATGATAAGAAAAATGTATTAAAATGAAATAAAATATGAGCTCTAGTATGTTAGATAGTTTCTTTTATTATTTTTATGATTATGATGTCTTTTGTTTATTAGCATGTTTGCTATTGTTCGAACCTAATGTAGAACCTATGTTATATTGTTCATTTTCTCCAAACAACATAATGAATTTGCAAATTTTATAGAACCAATTGATAAAAATATATGATTTACAAACATTTAATCTCTCTTAAAATTTGTAAGGAACCAATCTTAATATTAATCACCCCTAAAAAATCACTAAACAACAAACATAAAACTTAACAACAAGATGATTACCTGGTAACCCGAACCTACGAGGCTATTAACTTAGCCCCAAGGAGGGTGAAATAAACCTCATGGCCCTAGTTTAACAAGGGTAATTATTTCTTAACTTAAGCAAGTAGTAATAAATCATAAACAAACTAAATCTTACAACCTATATCCTAATTATTCAAAAATATAAGCACTGCATATCAAACCTAAATATTAAGTATTAAAAGTGGCTAATAAAATGTAACAAACATACAAATCCCTAATCAAATTCATGAACCTATACAACTATTAAAATCCTTTAATTAACCTACAATCTATAAAAGTCTTTTAACCAACATACAACTTTAAAGTCATTAACTAATCAAGTGGAATCAAAAAATTATATAAAACACACCTCTCATCAACCCCTAACTTAATCATATATAATAACCTACATTAATTAATGTGAAACTAAATTAAAATTAATAAAAACCTATTAACCAACTCTTTCATGTTTAATAAAACATTAAGACATTAATATTTGAACTTTAACTAAAGTCTCTTAATTACAAGCAAACCAAAAGTGAACATGTTGGAGGAGGAAATGAATTTCAAGTTATACCTTAGTACCATAACCTATACAGAATTTATATTCACATTTATACATTCTATCTTAATATATATGAGGTATATAGGATGGACTACCTTGAGATACAAGACTAAGTATTCCTCAAGCCCACTATGACAACACCAGGTACCTCATAAATTAAGGGGAAATAATGCAAAGGTCTATATAAATTGTCCCCTCTTTAAAAATTTAAAGCCACCTTTAGGGACCTAAACTAATTACCTTAACCACTCAACTATTACACCTTAAGTCAAGTAGAACCTATACTCCTCTATAGGTAGTGTGTCATTCTATTCTTATGTCAACTTTTAAAAATGAATTTACCCTAGACATAGGAAGCCTAGAAATTTATTTTTATGGTAGGTAGTAGGCCCATCTTAGTGGTGTCACCTAATAGTTATTCCACGAGTTTTAGATTATTACCATGGGAATGACTAACTAACCCTTGTCACCTTTTAAAATCATTTCAGCCTTGATTAAGGGTAGGATTGAGAATGGGTCATTTGCCACTCAATTTTTTATAATCTTAGTATAGGTTAGGGCCTAAGTATTTAGGCTCTTAATAATTTAATAAATAAAATTTTAATCCTAAAATTAAGCTTTAATAAATTCATCCTAAATAGCTAAGTATTTAAAGATAAACTTAATGGTTAATAAATATAATAATAAGAACTTGATCTTATAACTCAAATAACTCACCTAATTTGGGTAGTTAGGTGCACGTTCTTTACACACACTTAGGTGCTTGATAGTGTTGCAAATATGGATTTAAGGAATCTAATTTTGATGATAGCAAATATTTCTGACATTCATGTTTCCTTACTACTGTTACTACTACACATCTATTTTGATTGCCCTACCTACGAATAATTTAGGTCCACGAGGTCAATTGCAATTTAACCCAACTCAAGATTGGGTAGATTAGGATTGAGTTAGTCTATAATTATAATTTCAATAATTTTTATCTTTTATTGAGTCAAATGTAATATGGTGGATCCTGATGCTAAGTAACATTACACACACACACCCAGGAGGTGAATTTATATAAGTTTAAGGGTTTCTCTAATTTTTAGCACATCATATATGATAATCGAAAATCACCCTGGATGATCAGTTAATAATAAAAACCCTAATTAGGGCTCCTGTGTTAAGAAAGATGAATTAAGCAAAACATCTTAGACAATATTAACATCATCCTGGATGATAGGCTCAAATAAGAAAGACTCAGCCACCAAACTCTTTAGGTATGGTATTATTTTTAGAAATTATACATGACCATATCATATTATCTTGGAAAATTCCTTACAATCATGCATAAATTAGTCTGGTGATTAAGAAAAGAAATTAAGATTATATTGATCGATCATATTATTCTGGATGAATGTAGGATCATCTTGGACGATCAGTTAGAAAAACCTTAAACTACTCTTAAATCAGCTGGACAACCAAAACTATTTACTGTATGATTAATTATAATTTTTCATCATCCAGATGTTTCTAATAGATGACTAGAACTATATGTTGGATTATAATCACTGATTTTTAACTAATAGTACAGCACGATCTAGGAATCATACTGGATGATCAATTATGTTTCTTCATTGTCCAACATGGATCTCCTAGATGACCAGAACTGTGTTGGATGATATATATGATTTTGAACTAATTATACAGGATTATGTTCGCATCATCCTTGATGATCAAAACAAACATTGTGTTCTAATTATTCAGTACACCCAGATCATCCTGACTGAAGAGCTAAAATACACTTATTGTATAGGACGATCTGTCAATCATCCTAGATGATCTTTGATAGCAAGTTACAAATTAGGGTAATTTTAAATCCCTTCTTTATAAGATCTCTTAATTATTATTGAGATAATTATTTGATGAGAGAATTATTTGATGCTTTCCTTACTTGAGAGAGCTTAGAGAAGGAGATATAAAGTTTGGGAGAGAGAGAGAGAGAGAGAGAGAGAGAGAGAGAATCTTATGAGGGGGAGTTTATGAGGTGTTCATAAAGGTTGCTCCAAACAAGGATTTGAGTCATCTTCTCTATTCATCATCTTTGGCTCCTTGGCCCTCTTGGTTAGCCTCGGACTAGCTCTTAAGGGTTTAATAACCCTAACAAACTTTCAAGTGGTATTAAAGTGGGATTCATAAAATTTAGTTTTTGAAAACTTTTGAATTATGATCAATAGCTAACTTTGGTAATCAAAATTTTGCATGGGTATTCCATTACTCGACCACTATTATTCAATAATATACCTTTTGATTTCTGGAAAACTCGCATATCTATATTTTTATAATTTGTAGATTATCACATGTGGATGCTTGTTAAAGAAGGTTATTCTACACCATCACGTGAAATAAATGGAATTGAAATTGAACTTCCTTTTACTGAATAGACTTTTGATGATAGGGATTTAACACAACTTAATGCAAAATGTTTAAACTTCTTTTTTTGTGCACTAAAATTTGAAGATTACATGTATGTCTTAACTTGTGCTACTGGTAAAGAATTATGAGATATATTATGTATTATTTATGAAGGTACAAGTGAAGTTAAGTAATCTAGGTTGAATATTTTGCATCATGACTATGAACTCTTTCACATGAAATCTAGTGAATTAATATCTAAAATGTATAGTAGGTTTACATAATTTGTCATCTGCCTGCATGTCTTAGGAAGAGAGCTAACTAACTATGAGAAAGTTAACAAAATTTTGAGATGCTAGCCTTTTGCCATTATTGCTAAGATTACTGCTATAACTGGATCCAAGGATTTAAATGTTTATTCAATTGATAACTTTCTTGAATCACTAATTTCTTACGAGCAAAGAGTGAACCAAAGGCAGCTTAATGCTGATGAGAAAAGGAAGAAAACTATAGCCTTGAAGGCTAATGATATGGATACTGATTCATCTAGTATTGAAAGTGATGACGTTGCCTTAATTACGAGGCAATTCAAAAGCTTTTTGAGAAAGAAACTAAAACACCATTAGAAGTGGAAGAAAGGTAAGAGTAGTAAGAATTATAAAGTTTCTTCTGATGTGATTTTTTTTTAAATATAGGAAGCTTAGAAATATAAAAGCTGACTGACCTACACTTAAGGCTTACCCAAGCAAAGATAAGGGTGAGGAGAAACCCAAGTTCAGGAAGGACAATAAACTAATCTAAAGACTTTCTAAGCAGATTTTGTATCTGATTCCTCTGAGACTGAAGCTAAAGAGGAGACAATAAATTTGTGTTTGATGATAGATGAACATCTTGGTCATTTTAACTGAGAAGAGGTATGCAAATAAACATATAATCAATTGCTTGATATTTCTGAGAAAATTCATTCATCTTATAAAAAGCTTAAAAAATTTCATGCTAGCATAAAACTTAAATTTCCAAACTTACAAAAAAGAGTGATATTTTATTTAAAGATTACTCTTTACTTGATATCAATCACATGACATTACCTAATGAATTTGATGAGTTAAATAAAAAGTATTATGATTTAATTATTGAGCAGGATTCATTGAAAGTATTACATGTCAAACTAAAAACTGCATATATGGATTTAGAAACTCTTGTAACTAATTTAGATAGTTAGAAGCATGCTTTAAAAATAGAAATTTCAATTCTTGAAAAATTAAACAAGTTTTTAGAAGCTCAATTGAATGCTTTCAAAAAAAAAAAAATCTCTCACAATGCTTGAGTTTCATAATCCATCTAATCAGGTTGTATCATTCATTCCTAGGAAGAGGCACTATAAACCAAGTAGACTAGTAAACCCTTTTCATGGTGTTAGATGTTTTTCATGTGGCATTCTAGGCCATTTCTCACACACTTGCACTGTTCATCATAGTACATATTAGGTGTGGAGATCCAAATTATATGATTCACAACATAACACACATTTATTATATTCATCTTTCCATAAAAAGTGAGCCATACTTATTTGGGTTCCTAAATCTAATGTTTGATGATTTTATAGGTGTGCTCTCATATAAGACCTCATGAGAGCATGTGGTACCTAGACAGCGGATGCTTAAGCTATATGACTGGAGATGATAATCAATTCATTTCATTACAGGCCAGGGCTGGAGCCAAGGTCACTCTTAGAGAAAACACCACCATGAAAGTGGTGGGCATATGTACAATTAGAAACTCCATAAATCTTTTGATTGAACATGTTTTAATTATTGATGGCTTAAAACACAACTTGCTCAACATCAGTCAACTTTACGATAAAGGCTTTATCATAAAATTTTTGTCAAATACATGCATCATGAGCTTGAATAACAATATTATTTTATAGGGAAAAAGGATCAATAATATTTACATGCTTGATTTAAATAATAATAATATTGAATGTGTTGCATCTTTTTCTTTAAAAAACTATTATTGATGAGTCTTGATTGTGACATAGGAGGTTATATCATGCTAGCATGAAAATACTTAGAAACATAACCCAAAAGAACTTAATAAGAGGAATTCCTAAGCTTAGGTTCACTAAGGGCCACCTATGTGAAGCCTGTCAACTAGGAAAATAAGTTAAATCCTCTTTCCATTTCATTAAGGACATTAGTACGTCTAAACCTTTAGAAGACCTTTTATATAGATTTATTTGGACCCATTAGCATTGCCAACTTAGGAGGAAAAGTCTTTGGATTTGTAATAGTGGATGATTACTTGAGATTACTTATATTACATTTTTTGTCACATAAAAGTGAATTATTCGATGAATTTAAATCTTTCTCCACTTAGATTCAGAAAAAACCTAGGCTGTGAAATCTTGACCATTCATAGTGATCATGGTGGAGAGTTCGAGAATATGAGATTTTAAACTTTTTGTGAGGAACAAGGGATTAGTCATAACTTCACAACTCCTAGGACCACTTAGTAGAACAGGTTAACTGAAAGGAAAAATAGGACCTTAGTAGAAGCTGCTAGAGCTATACTCACTAAGTATTCACTTCCAAAATATTTTTAGGCTAAAGCAATAAATACAGCTTGTTATGTGTTGAATAGGGTAAATGTTAGATCCAAACTGAATAAGACATCTTATGAGATCATTAAGGGTAGGACACCCAACCTCTCTCACCTCCATGACTTTAGTTGTAAGGTTTTCATTCTAAATAATGAGAAATCACTCTTAGGAAAGTTTAACCAAAAGTATGATGAAGGAATGTTCTTGGGCTATTCAAGTGTATAGAAATCCTTTAGAGTATTTAATAAGAGGACTTTAGTGGTGGAGGAGACTACTCATATAGTGTTCGATGATTTAATTCTAAGAAATCTATAGTTGAGGAAGAAGGTGAGATTACCCAAGGAGTAGAAAATACAAATCTGGAGGAAAGGATAGAACCTCAAAACACTGATGAAGTAGGTGAGATTATCCAAGGAGTAGAATCTATAAATCTTGAGGAAAGGGTAGAACCTCGAAACACTTTGCCTAGAGATTGGTGGTATTATTTGAGTCATCCTAAAGAACTAATCTTACGAGACCCTTCTGAAGGTGTTAGAACTAGGTGTGGCTTAAAAAAAAAAATTTAACCACTCTACCTTAATCTCAATGATTGAACCCACCAACATCAATCAAGCCCTTTTTGATGAATTCTAGATCTAAGCCATGCAAGAGGAATTAAACTAATTTATTATGAATGATATTTGTGAGCTTGTAGAAAGACTGAAGGGCCAAAGTATAATAGGAACCAAATGGGTTATTAAGAATAAAATAAATGATTTCGATGTAATGGTTAAGAATAAGGCAAGATTGGTAGATAAGGGGTATAATCAAATAGAATGGATTGATTTTGAGGAGACTTTTATCTCTTTAGCTAGATTGGAAGTAATTAGAGTTCTACTAGCATTTGCGTGTTATAATTGATTTAAGCTTTTTTAAATGGATATCAAGAGTGTCTTTTTAAATTGGGTAATAAAAGAAGCTGTGTTTATAGAGCAACCCTCAGGTTTTGAGAATTCTCAATTTCCAAATTATTTTTTAAAATTAAAAAATACTTTATATTGATTAAAATAGGCACCTAGGGCAAGGTATGAGAGGCTTATTATATTCCTGCTAGAAAGGGAGTTTATTAAGGGGAGCATAGACACCATCATTTTTCTAAGGAAAGTAAGAGATGAGTCACTCATTATTCAGATCTATATTGATGATATACTTTTTAGATCTTCTAATAAAAAGTTATGTGATGATTTTTCTAAAACAATGAGTAAGGAATTTGAGATGAGTATGATAGGAGAATTATCCTACTTTTTGGAGTTTAGTATAAGACAAATAAATGATGGAATCTTTCTTATTCAATCAAAGTATATTAAGGACATCTTGAAGAAATATGAAATGGATAAAGCCAAGCCAATAAACACTCCCATGAGCTCTAGTGTCAATTAGATAAAGACTGAAATAGAAAATCAGTTGATCAAAAGAAATACATAGGAAAAATTGGATTGCTTCTTTACTTGACAGCTACTAGACCTAATAGAATGTTTAGTGTTTGTCTTTGTGATAGATTTCAAGCTTATCCAAAGGAATCCCACCTGACTACAGTTAAGAAAACCCTTAGGCATCTCTTAGGAACCAAAAACTTAGGAATATGGTATACAAGACACAACACTTCTTTTGAGATTATAGGATATTCTGATTCAGACTTTACAGGAGTAGGGTTGATAGAAAGAGTACCTTTGGAATGTGTTAATTCATAGAACAATCCTTAGTCTCCTGGTCCAGTAGGAAACTAAACTCAATTGTACTTTCTACTACTAAAGCTAATACATAGCCTTGGAAGGTATGTGGTCCAATTCCTTTGGTTAAAGAAATAGATTATGGATTTATGATTACTTGTAAGCACAACATCAATTCTATGTGATAACACTAGTGTCATCTATATTTTTAAAAATTCTATTCAACACTCTAGAACCAAACATATAGATATAATGCATCACTTTATAAGCGACCATATTACTAAAGGAGATATTAAGTTACACCATGTAACAATTGAAAACTAACTAGCTGACATTTTTACTAAACCACTGTCATTTAAAACTTTCAGGATCTTAAGAACTAGATTAGGTGTCATAGACATAAATGTGTGAACTTGATGATTTCTAAACTCTGAATTTTTTATTTTTATTATCTTTCTTTAGTCTTTATTATTTACTTGCTTATTTTATTTATTTTTATGCTCTTATTTTCTTTTTTATTTAGTGTTTTATTATTATATTTTTTACTTATGTTTTGTTTTATTAATCATTGCTGGAATGACACATTTTTTCATTTTTTTATTTTTTAAAAATTTCTAATCATTGATTAACATCCCTAAATCAGTTAAAGAGAGAAACACCATTGATTGTTTCCCTTCATCTAACTCTTTTTAGCGATTTAATTTTTTTTTCTAAACAAAAGTTTATCTCAAATTAATAACTGGACTTTGCAATTGAGAACTTTTATATATTCTTATAGTAATCTATCTCATATAAATAATATTCAAAGACATTAAATCACTTTCAAGCTTTCTTGATCATGTTATTATATTTATCATATGAATATGATTCTACTTTATAGTTTACTCCTCCTTATATTAGGGAGTGAGTTTTTCTTCTCTACTATTTGGAAGATATTCTCACAACTGAGAATATTTAAATCTTTCGAAAGAGAGCTAGCTTGCAAAAAAGATAAGAGGCATAAAAAAAGCACAAAAAGAAAACCTTAAAAGATGTGCAATGATCATCACAAAAATTGAAAGATACACAAAGTGTATCAAAAATCAAAAGTGGCTCAAAATGGGTCAACCAATTGATATGAGGTACAAAATAAGTCAACAATAAAATATGCTTTCTTCTCTTTCAAACCTTTAAATATTAGAAGAATTTATATGTCACTTGATTTCTTCAATCACTTGATTTTTGAAACTCTTGATTTTTTTTGATACATTACTCTATCAGATATATTTTTTGGAATGAAGTTTTGAACAGATCGCCTTCTTATCCAATTTTTTTCTTGAGTTAGATCTTTGTTTTCAAAAGATAGTTTGCCTTGTAAAAAGTTAGATTAAGAGGATCAGTTGTTCAAATATTTTTTGAACTTCGACGATGTTAATTCATTTCTTATAAATTTTTAGTTCAATCATATGAAAAATTTATCATATTCTTGCATTCATAATAAAAACTTTATTTTTACATTCTTTTTTTTATCCTTTTTACCATCTTTTTATTATTTTATGTTTAATTTTTACTTATTTTTTATGTTTTGGGGCCTCTTCTTATCAACTCCTTTCATCATAATTTTTTTTTATTTTTTATGATGTTTTTTTGTGTGGTTTTGTACCTATTTTTGTACTTTGTTCTGTTTTATGTTTATTTTTTTTTGTTTCCACCTTTGTTTGATATCAAAAGAGGGAGTACTGATTATTATTAGTGTTATTATTGTATCATTTAGTTTTTGTACTATTTTTGTTATATCACTTGCTTATTTTAGTAAAATATATATGCATTGCTTTATTTGTACTGTTCTCTTTTATATTATGTTCCATTTTTATTAATCAGCTTGATTTGAATTTCCTAACAAATATTTGTCATCATTAAAAAAGGGGGATATTGTTATAAATCTCAATTCAAGGATTATAATTTTGATGATAGCAAACTTTCTTGGCATTCCAATTTCCTTACTGTTATTACTACTGCACATTTATTTTGGTTGTCCTGCCTACTAACTTTTCAGGTTCACAAGATCAATTGCAATTCAAGCCAACTAAATATTTGGTAGATTAAGGTTGAGTTAGTTTGTAATTGTAATTACAACAAGTTTTACCTTTTCTTGAGTCAAATATAATAAAGTAGATCCTAATGCTAAGTAACCTTGCACCCACACACTTAGGGGAAGAAATTTATTAAGTATAAAGGTTTCTCTTTTTTTGATCACATCGTACATGACAATCTAAAATCATCCTAGACAATCAATTAAAAATACAAATCCTAATTAGGGCTCCTATGTTAAGACAACCAAATTAAGAAAATTGTACTGGATGATATTAACATCGTCTTGGACGATAGGCTCAAATAAGAAAGACTCAACCGCCAAACTCTTTTAGGCATGTTGTTATTTTTAGAAATTATACATGATAATATCATATCATCATGTATGATTCATTACACTCATGCCTAAATTAGTCAAGAGATTAAGAAATATAATTAAGGTTATATTGATCGATCATATCATCATAGAAGATTGCAGGATCATCCTGGACGATTAGTTACAAAAATCTTAAACTTCTCCTGAATCAGCTGGATGACCAGAACTATCTATTGGATGATCAAGTTTAATTTTTCATTGCCAAGATGTTTCTGTTGGACAACCAAAACTATGTATTGGATGATAATCACTAATTTTGAACTAATCGTACAGGATGATCTAGGAATCGTCATTGACAATCAGTTATGTTTCTTCATCATCCAACATGGATCTCCTAGACGACCAGAACTATGTGCTGGATAATATGTATGATTTTAAACTAATCATATAGGATGGTGCCCACATCATCCTAGATAATTAGAATAAATAATGCATTCTAATCATCCAGCACACCCTGATCATTCTGGCTGAATGTTCTGAAATATACTGATCCTACTGAACGATCTCATCCTCGATAATTTTTTATGGAAAGTTACAAATTAAGGTAATTTTTAAGCCCTTCTTTATAAGATCTCTTGATTATTATTGAGAAAATCTTTTCCTGCTTTTCTAACATGATAGAGCTTAGAGAAGGAGAAGGAGAGCTTGGGAGAGAGAGAGAGAGAAAGAATCTTATGAGGGAGAGTTTGGGAGGAGTTCATAATGGTTTCTCCAAGCAAAGATTCGAGTAGTCTTCTCCATTCGTCATCCTTTGTTCCTTTGTTGCTCTAGGAAGGTCTTCTTCAGTAATCGATCAAGGTTCTCTGCTTGCTTCAAGAGGAAGTAAAAGGATTTCGAGTTCTCTGCGTCACCAGGGTCAGTGAAAAGGAGTTTATAAATGTTTCTCCATCTTAATGTGGAAGTGAAAGGAGAGTCACTGTATTTTAGTGCAATATTTGGAGGAGAGGCTCTAGGGGGTTGACGTAGGTCAAGTTGATCGAACCACTATAAAATTTAGTGTGTTCTTTTTGTGTTTTTCCTGCACTTTATTTTTTTACATATTAATTTCTATGGTTGATTGCATTTATTTTAAAATAATTGAAAAGATTTCAAAAAGGTTTTTACTTTGTATTTAAGAATTTCTTAAAACTATAAATTCACTCTCCCTCTTGGTTATCCTTGGGATAGTTCCTAAGGGCTTAATAATTCTAATAAACTTTTAGATAGGATACCTTTTATAGGCATCCTAGGGTAGGGTGTAGCTAAGATATGTGATGATATGATGATTATTTTTAGCTTGGCTTATTTTTTGTTGCTTTCTTTTCTTTTTTATTTATGAGTGGTTACTTGCCCTTAAGTGGCTAGATTTTACAGAAATATCTCTATATGTGGCTATGTTCCTAAAGAGTAATGCAAAAAAAAATTCTATCATTATAAATGCACTCTTTAATAGGTACTACGAGGATTACAAAAAAATCCCTTGAGAATATGGCCCTAAGGATTAGGTTCTAGGTGATTTATATGTGATTATTATAATTATGCTAAAATGTATTTTTTGTAGGGGCTCAATGTAATTTTATTTTAAATATATAATTTGATTTAAATTATTATAAAAGCTTTTAAATGGGGTATTTTTAATATGTTAGAGATCCAAAGGAAAAATACCCTTTATAGGAAATTTCATTACATTTGGATATCCTATTAGACGATGCAACATGAGGGGCTTCAAGGAAAGAAGATGAAGATAAAAATACCTCATTTCTAATACTTGTGTTATTTCATAGGGAAAGAATTTGGGTTGTTGTCGGTGGAGCTCGGCCACCCTTACTTTCAGCACTTTTTGGGTTGTATAATAAGTAGCGCTTTTCATAAACTTTAAACATTTTTTATTAATATTATGATGATGTGTTTAATTTATTTGTGCATTAGAACTACATGTTTTTCCTAGCTTTCTTACTTTGTTTTACTTTGGTGTGGCTCAAACGGAGTCTTTACATTAGGTTCTTTAGGATGTTAAATTTTCTATAAAGTTAAAATTTATTTAAGCAATATAAAAAAATGAACATAGGATTAAAATCAATCAATTTTTTAAAATTAATGTATGACTCCTTTAAAGGGTCACTTTTTAAAATTATAATGAATAAGCCTTATTCACTTTACAGTGACTATTAGCTAGTCCTGATTGGCCCTACCTACACATGCATAGCATTGAGTTAGCAAATAGATTTTTCCTTTACACCATAAAGGGATAGTTCACTTCATATAAGCATGGTATCATCCATGGTCGGGTTTGATACCTATTTTCTTTTGTGTCTCCTACCACTCTTGCATTTGCATAAGAGTGAACAATATGGATTTGATATGCTATGTGGAGTTTAACTGTGCTTAAATTCCTTATGGGATTAAAGTTATAAGTCCCCTCAGGTGTCTTGACTTAGTTAGGTCATGGACGTCTGTACTATATTTATAGTGCACTCCTTGTAGATTTAGGATCAAAGGCTAACAGTATTAGTATATCATTATATGCCTTATCGGTGGGTAAGTCCTCCATTTTTTGGAAGCTATAAATCCTACATATTCGTGTCATTTTGATGGTGTCGTTTCCGTATTTCTCTCACGCATGTGGTATGAAGTGATTTCTCTTTCAATTTCCTTTAGTTTGACCGACTGTGTGCTTATGTGAACCGTGTATATTGAAATAATCAATTGAGCCTATCTTCCCTTGAATTAGAAGAGCCTATATTTTTCATTATGCGCTAAACCCTTTGAGAGAATAATATAGAGTCCTTAATGGAGAGTTTTCTTAAGTTGAGGCTTAAGATGTAATTAACCATAGGGGCTTGCACCCTTGGGAAATCGATCCCCACATCAAATAAACCTCGTTCGAGCTGATTTATCAAATGGGAGAAATCTCATGACTTTGATCAGGTCATATATATTATTACCTATCGAGGTATGTAAGTGAAAGTCGATATCCTCCATTGTTAATTATATATATGATTTAATTCGCTCTTCCATTGGTCTTCTTGCATTGAGAGTAAAGGCCTACTAACATTTTCCCCTACAGGATAGTGTGATTGTACCCTTTGCATTCAAACCCCATAAAGCAGAATCCTTTTAGAGACCTGCAATTATATTAGGCAATGGAGGTCAGAAGCACCATAGTTGGCAGGATATAAGGGTCAAAAAGATCGTTATCATAAGGCTGTGGTCCGGTGGAAGTTCGAGTATAAAGTGGTGTTTCGATGAAACTTTGAGCGTCAGGTGGTGTTCTAGTAGAAAACCAAAGTCAGGTGATGTTTAGGGAAACTTCGGGCATCAAGTTGTGGTAGGGTGTACTTTTGGGTGTAAGGTGGTGGTCTAGCGAAACTCCGTCATCATGTGGTGGTCCGACGGAACTCCAGGCATCATATGGTGTTCTAGAAAAAGGCAGGCATCATGTTGTGGTCTGGCAGAACACCAACATCAGGTGGTGGTCTGGTAGAACTTCAAATATCAGGTAGTGGTGTGGAGGAACTCCAGGCATCAGGTAGTGGTCCAGCGGAGCACCGGCATCAGGTGGTAGTCTTGCAGAACTCTGGATGTCAGGTGGTGGTCCGGTGGAAATCTGGACAGTGTTTGAGGAGGAGCAAGGAGGTAAGAATGATCTCTGATCTCTCTCTTGCTCTCTTGCTTGGGGCCACCTTTCAAGAGGAAGGAGGGGTCAATTTATTGATTTCCTAGAGTGGCATGGCTCGTTGATAGGAGGAAGATCCAGGGTAAATGGGGAGTGCTTTGGATGGACGACCAATGTTGAATTCCTTGATTGTGGATCAGTCGTTAGACATTTGAAGGTCTTAATGATGTCAGAATCTCGTGATCTTAGGCTTGTTGGATTCAACTTGTCAAGCCACTCGATTTGACTATAAGCATATCACTTTGTGAAACTGTTTGATAAACCAAATTGTTCTTCAAACCTTCCAACAAAGCTTCAGGTCCTTGATTTGGACCCATTTTAGCTCGAATTGAGTCAAATTTAGTGTCGTTAGGTTTGTATTTTAGAGATGTTTAGTTTGACTATAAGTTTGTTGAAATCAAAGTTTAGATGATCCCAAATTTAATTTTGGAAGTTTCTAACTTGATTTTTCCTTGAGATTCGTGCCGATTAAGATACTTTTTTGAAGATGTATTAGTTATTAATAATCTATTGTATTAAGAAAATAATGCTTATGGATAACAATAGTTAAATAAATATTTCATGAAAGGTAAATTAATAAGTACTTCTTATATTAGAATATAAAATAATAGATTTTTCTCAAGCCCTTATACCACCCATCAAAAATAAATATCTAAACTTAGACCCTTAACTCTTTATGCTAGCATATTAAAAAATACGCCCTTAAAATTATCAAATACTTAGCACATAAGAAATTCATAAATTCAAGCCCTTGTGAGTCTCAATATAATAGAACTTCCTCAAACATCAGAGCTCAACAATATCACACATTTCAAAAAGATAGCAGATATAATTGCATTACTATAAAATTCACATATGCGTGTTAATTTTGGGTCACATATCGGGTTCGGGTCGAACCCGAAATTGAGCCGGCACTATTTTGGTCAACCCAAACTCACCCCATTTTTATAAATCTGTCAGTTTTTCAGACTCAAACATGACCTGCTTCGGATCTGGGTCAACCCGAGACGACCTGAATGACCTGGTACCAACAAAAAATTACTAGTTTTCAAGTCTAAAAATAGGCCAATCTTCACTTGTCATGTCAATCTAGGGTCAATCTAGGGTTGCCGGGTCAAAAATGGGCTTTCGGGTCAATTTTAGGTCAAAGGGTTAACCGAAACTCGACCCAATTTTTAAAACGGATCGAATTGTTGAAACCGAACTAGACCCCCTTTGGGTTCAGGTTGAACCTAATACAAAAATTTCAAGTAGGGTTCGAGTTAGGTTTTCAGGTCGTGTCAAATGTTGACACCTCTAAATTCACATAATGTTTTATTAGTAGGAAAAAAATTAAACAACTGAGTAATTTTTTATTATTTTAGAATTTTACTAGATTAATAGAGTTTATTCAAAATATTATTTTAAAGCTTGAAATATGTCACAATATTATTTTCTAAGGTCAAATTTTTTAAAAAAAAATTTAAGAAGAGTTAACTTTTGTATTTATAGAGTGGGAATTCTTCAGAAAAATTCTAAGATGTAGAGAGTACTCATATCTATAATATATAGAAAAGTTACACTATGAAAGTTTAATGGATGTGAACTTATCTTTGTTTTACACTACATATTTATAATTTTAATAAAAACCCCATAAATTCCTATATGTTTAAAAATTGGCATAAGTAGAATATAATCTATCTCGAGCTAATTAACTTCCCAAATTGAGTTGACTATTAAAAATAGACTAAAGTATCCAATTTTCTCTCTATAGAATCTCACCCTCACACACTCACTCACTCACTCTCTCTAAAATAACAACTTAGTGGGGGAGGTTTCACTAAAGTCGGAATTAAATGAATTTTGTTACTTTTTATAAAAAAGGGCTTTGTATTGTGGTGCTCAGGGCAGCGATATTAATGTGCCGACCCAAATCATTTTAAAATGAGCTAAACCAAAGAGCTTAGCATTCTAGCACTAAAACTCTCCCAAGGGAATTTTTTTAGCTTTTAATTTCATGCACACTTATATTTAAGACCCACATCATAATATATTTCATGCATATACACATTCATAAAACACTAACAAATATATGTTGATAGCGTGCAAAAGTTTTAACATATTAAACTCCCCAGATTGGGTCAGATTAAGCACAACTACATTATCTTAGTGGGTAATACAATCCTCCCATCATGAGAAAAATATCATTCTTGATCTTTTAAATCTCACAGCAAGAAAATATATTAGAGTACAACTATCTCATCTTAGATTCCTTCTCAGAAATAAGTTCTCTTTTATTTCTCTTCTTTTATTGCATTTTGACCATTAGGATTTATTTATTTCTTATCATTTTAACATCATATCCCAAAATCCTCATATATTATTATTTATAACTCAATTTTTTATGTATCACAACTTCAACCATATATGCTCGATTTCCAAAATAAGACACCCATTTCATCATAGATGTCATTTATAATACATTATAAATATCAAACATGTGCTTTGACAACAATAATGTACAGGCAGACAATCCAATTATTTCAAATGGCCCAACTCATAATGGACTCGGCTTCCCTTTTTACCCAAATTTATTGATACCTTTTATTCGTTCGATCTTCATATATATGAAATCTTGAACCTAAAATTCCACAACTCAGTGTTTTGGATCATAGTATTATGTATAGCTATCCTAGATAGCTTTTAATCTATCTTTGATCAGATAGATTTTTAGTGGTATCATACTCTAAGGCTAGCCCAATCAAACTCTTTTGTCCCACTCTGTCCAAGATAGTGGGGTTCTACATCTTCTACCATAAAGATCTTCATAAAGAGTAATGCCTATACTTGATTAGAAACTATTATTATAGAAAACTTTCATTAGGAAATGTGATCCTCCCAACTACCACTAAAGCTTAGAAAGCAAAACCTTAGAAGGTATTCCAGAAGTTGGATAGTCCTTTCAGATTATCTATTGGTTTATAGATAGAAAGCTATACTGAATTGTAGTTTTGTACCCAAATCTTGTTGAATTCTTTTTCAAAGCTTAGAGGTAAATCGGTTATCTCTATCAGAGATTATCATTCTTAATACTCTATGTAGTCATAGAATGTCTAGTACATATTTTTTGTGTTAATCTATTTATATAATCATTTTGCTAGACCATAATGAAGAGCATAGACTTTGTTATATGATCCACTGCCATCTAGATGGCATCATGTCCTTACCTTGATCTCGAAAATCACATAGCGAAATCCATTGTCACTTCTTCTCATTTCCATTTGGAAGAGGACATGGTTGCATAAGACTTATCAATCACTGATTTTTTACTTTCACTAACTAGCATGCCTCATATTAACTAATAAAATTTATCACATCCTTTCTTCAATCCAGGCTACCTAAATATACATTTCAAACCCTTATACACTGGGTGATTAAACTTTGCACTAGAATATATTATCTTTAATCTCCATTGCCTTTCCTTATAAAAGATGATATCATAATCATATCATCATAGTTTAGGTCTCTTACTAGACTTGATTTGATCAATCAACTTAATATTTTGCATAAGAATTTTGAGCTTTCAGGTTCTTTTCTTGTAAAGACAATTGTATGATAATCCGAGCCTTTACACTTGAACCTTAACATGAAATCTTTCTGTACCTAATAAGATTGTCAAAATTAGAGCTAATGTCAAACAATCCTTCAAATTCTGAAAGCTTGCCTCATAGACATGTGTCTAAATAAAAGCTAATGACTTCCGAGTCTGTTTCATTAGAGGAGCATAAATTTGAGAAAATCCTTTCATGAACAACATATAATAGCTGACCATGCCTAAGAAGCCACATACCTCATATACAAAAGAAAGCTTTGGCAAATCAGCAACAACTTAAACCTTTTAAGGATCCATAAAAATACCTATAATACTAACCACCTCCCAAAAATGTAATACTCTTTGGGCAAAGTTTGTACTTAGAAAATTTTGCAGAAAGTTGTGTCGTCTTAAAGTCTCTGTCACAGTGTTATTTAAAATGTATAAAGATGATTATTGTTGTACATCAAGATTAAATCAATTATATTTCTTATAAAAAGTGAAGCCAGCATTTTATTTGAGGCTTTAAGAATTTATAGTTTACTCTACTTTTAAAGGATTAATTAATTGTAATTTTTAATTTTAATATTATATGTAATATTTAAAATATATATAATTATTATTATAAAATGTATTTTAATTATTAAGATAATTTTTTAATTTTTTTATTTACACATAAATAATATTTTTATATTAATAAGTATATTATTAAATTTAATAAAAATATTACAAATTGTTAATTGAATAATATTATTAATTGTGATAATTCATTTCATTGATTTATTCAATTTTATAGATCATATAAATTTTAAAATGAAAATAAATTTTTATTAAAAAAGCTAAATATTTATAAAATATTGTTATTATTAATATTTAAATTTTATCATAATATAATATATATAATATGTATTATTATTAAAGAAATGTATTTTTAATTTTTTATTTACACATAAATAATATTTTTATATTAATAAGTATATTATTCAATCTCAATAAAAAATATTACAATTGTTAATTTGAATAATATTATTAATGTCGATAATTCATTTCATTGATTTATTCAATTTTGTAGATCAAATATTAATTTTAAAAACGAAAATAAAATTTTTAATTAAAAAGCTAAATATTATATAAATATATGTTGTGATAATATTTAAATTTATCAAATAATGATAAATAATATTTGATGAATGATATCATTTGAAAAAAATAATAATCAGAATTCATTTACATTTAATAATAGGTCTGTACATTCTAATTATTATTACTAACTAATATAAAAATAATAATTAAATCAAAAAGAAAATTAGGTTCGAAGCCAAACGAAGTTTTCGCTTACCATAATTTATAAAAAAAAAAAAGGAAAAATAGAGAAAGAAAAATGAGGATTTATAAGACTTTGACTCGTTTACCTGAACAAACAATTTTGAACGAGGTTTAGATTATTTTGGATGGCTTTTTTTTTACTATTTTTAGAGTAAAGTTTTAAGTAAAAAAAAATTTATACTAAAATTGCTAAAATAATAATAATAAGCCCTCTCCGACCAGATCTTAGTTCATGGAAATCGCCTCTTATCCTATTCCGGCCTGGCTTACTTTTCTGTCTTTGTTTTTACTATTCATTTTCGTTTTAATCGGTCCTTCGTTGATTTTTTCAAATTCCAGACTTTTCTGTTTAGACCTTGCTCACATATAATATTAATATTTTCTTCAAACAAATTAAATATAAAAAGTAACCATATCTGCTTATATGGATTTGGTCAAATTTAAGCAGTTGTTAACACTACAAAACATTTATGTTTGATTAATTATTTTAAAGATTTTCAATAAGGATTCAAAAGAGTTTGGGTTCAACTTAACTAATTAATCGAGTTTAAAATTGCAGTCGAGTTCAAATCTTCAAATTAGAGCTCAAACATATGTATTTGAGTTCAAGTATGATCATTTGTTGTGAAAGAGAATACTTGCCGGTCCATTAACCACTGCGGAATATCATTGCAGCGCATTGCAATTACAACGATCATGCAGCGGTCCTAAAATCCTAAAACCGTTGTAAGAAAAAAAGTAGCGATTATAACCACCGGTATAGGTCAAAATTTTCGCTATGATGGCCCTATTTTTTCGTAGTGCTAGATGATGAAGATTTAAGTTGTTGTCATGTGATGATATGAAGATTAAGAAAATATTAAATAAATAATAAAAAATCACCATTTGAAATATTATTTTAATAAATTTTTAACAAAATTATTAAATTTTTATATATTTTATATTAATATTTTTTAAACAAATTTGTTGAATATTTAGGGAGCTGAGCCAGAGCTAGCTTTAAGCTTTACTCATTTGCTCATCAAGCTCAACTCACAAGCCTTTTATTGGCTTGACTCATTCACATTCCTAATATCCTACATAAATCTATCATTTTATATCTAATGAACTTATAATCCAAAATGTTAGATCAAAATATGTCTGTGGGTGATACTCAATCTTACTTATAGGCATGTTTTATGAGTATTAGCCGGAAAACCTATGAAAATGTGCAAAGAGAGAAAAATAGAGAGGGGGAGA
>NW_021319178.1:20144434-20147813 GCF_001605985.2 Dendrobium catenatum
ATAGCCATTTTTCCTGTAGTGGTCATCAGTCAGTGGCCGGGAAGTGGTCGAAGAAGAATCTCTTCCTTCTCTTCTTTCTTGAGACTCCTTCCTGCCCTTGGAGGGTCCCTTTATATGAGAAATGAGGGGTATATATATATAAGTTCGACGACCCATGTGCATTAAGGCCCAATTTTCTGGCCGGACTGACCAAATCAGATGTTTCTTGAGTCCCCTAGGCCTTTTTTCGACGTTGCAGAATCCATTTTGGATCTTTTAAAGCTATTCAGCACCTCTACACTCAAGATCAGATTATTTCCGAATTCCAAATTGTATCAAAAAATTCCCAAAAGGCTCAAACATTTATTTTTGGACTTTTAGAGCTTCGACGTCCGAAAATAGGTGGACAACTGATACATCATCAAAAAAATTATTTTGATCGGCACGAATCTCGAGGCAAAGTTATGTTGGAAATTTAAAAAATTAAATTGGAGCCCATCTGAACTTTGATTTCAGCAAACTTATAGTCGAACTGAACGTCACGGAAATATAAATCTAGAGACACCAAATTTGACTCAATCCGAGCCCAAATGGGCTCAAATCAAAGACCCAAAGCAAAATAATAAATAAAACGTAAATGAAAGATCATGATTTATAAATTAGAAGAACCACAAAAAAAATAAATAAATAAATAAAAATAGAAGAACCACAAATATTTTCTAGAATAGAGATAAATGATAATATATATATATAATTCCCTTCTTAGAGAAATACAATTATATATCATCTAACTTCGATTGAACTCATATATCTTTGTTCACGCCTACTTCGATGAAGGCTATTCTGTCGACGTAGCTCCCAATCCTCCCATTGGAGAATGGAAGCTTCTTCTTCCAGCAATTGCTTATGCCGTCGTGGATCGAAGCCGCGCAGAAGCAATCATCCAAACACTGCTGCATACATTCCGCCTCACCCATAGGATTAAACTGTTCGTAATCCTCTCCCCAGAAGTCCAGATTCTCCACTCTCACCATCTGAAACCCCTCGCTCCACACTCCAGAGATGCAGCTAGGCATGGTGAAGTCCGGCTTGCATCCCATATAGGTCTTGTTTGGGTCGACCCAAGAATAACCCAACGGGCCTTGACAGGCGACCATTTGCTTGACATCGTAGCCACAATAGCTGTTGTGGCCGCAAGCACCGCCACCGAGCGATGTAATCAAAGATTGGCAGATATCGGTCGGCTTAAAATCAATGACCACCCACTCAGCAGCGGCGCCACCGGCAGCTGACGGCCTTGGGTGAACGTAGTGCCGGAAGACTCCGTCGTGGTCGAGCGTTCCTCGGTGGTAGAAATCTGAGGTTGGGTACGTCGTTGATGAAGTCAGAGTTGTCATGAAAGCCCCCGTCGGCGAAACCAGGTCAATGCTTCCGGAGACGTTGAAGAATAGGCTGAAGATAGAACGGGTGAAAAACAAAACCAGATTAGGGTCGTCTCAGAGGAATTATTCTATGAAAGTTTATATTAAATTCTAGCAAATACAGTTCCTCAAAACCCTTTAAGCTAAATGAGGTTGAAATGCAAAAGATTAATACATAAATTCAAAAATTAAGAACAACAATCTTAAGTTTTATAATTTTATGCTATAAATTTTATAAATATAGTTCAATGTAATTAAATTATTATTTAAAAAAATATTTTTCTTGACGAAAATTGAGTGAACTTATCAGTAAAGAAGAGAAATGGCCGGAGAGAAACGAGAATTTAAACTAATAAACAAGGCTGAACCAGTTGATAGCCGTACAAGGAATTAGGCGTACTTGTGTTATAGGCCCAGTAGGGACTGTACTGGAATCCGGTGGGAACAGCGATGTGGTAGAAGACGAGGTTTCCGTTGGTCTGCATAGAGAGCTTGAACCGGCCATAGCTGAAATCATCGTAGTTTAGCTTCGCAAGAAGAATGGAATTGGGGCTTAGGCTTTGGGAGGGGAGAATGGTGTCGGTTGGAACGGAAAAGCTCTCCCACAAGATGGAGCCGTTAGAGGACACAAGGACGAAGTTATCGGTGTCAAACAAGGCAGCATAGGAAGCGGCGGCGGCGCCTGGGTTCTAGATTTCGGTGCCGGCGGGGTGTCGGAGGGAGAGCTGTCCGTCGGAGGTGAGGATGACAGAGGAATTGGAAGGAACGGGTTTGTTTCTATTTGGGGTCCAAATGATGGTGGTTTTGGGGAGATTGGCGTACCAGATGGCGAGGAGAAAGAGGGACGAGTTGGTGGGGAGGGGGAGGAAGCCGAAGGCAAAGTCGCCGGAAGAGGAGAGCCAGGAGAGTCTTCTGGAGCTGAAGGCGGTGGCCATAACGAAGGAATTTAGGGTTATGTTGCTGTGGGGTTTGACTGTTGCGGAGGTGGAGTTGATGATGGTGAGGAGGAGGAGGATGACGAGGAATAAGCGATACTCCATTGAGAGGGGGATTTGGGAAATGGTAGTGGCTTGCAGTAGATTTTTTGACGATGTTGGAAAGTTTATTGCGCTGAGCTTTGGTCCACATACATGAGGTGAAATCCGAATGAAAGGACCTTGTAATAATTTCCAAAAAAAAAAAAAACAGGACCCTGTAATAATGAAAAGTATTAAATGACCAAGTCCATTACACTTTTTAAATAATTTTTTTTAGAAACGGTTAAAGTTAAATTGGAAGATTATAGTTAAATTTTTTTAAAAAGATAAATTTAAAAATTAGTGACTTTATTTTTAGGTGTATAATATAAATTTTAATTAATTTATTATATATTACTCCATATTAGAAATTAACTTGAACCGAGTCCACTTGTTGTACAAACAAGTGTCTAAAAGTTAAACTTGTCAAAATAATTTCTTCATGAGCATGTAAACAGACATGTTAGGCTTGTGGGTCAATTAAGAGATGATGTGTTCTCTATATGAATTGGAATATTCGGTACAATTTATTCAATCCAATAAATGCTTAAATGTGCTCAAAATCATACAATATTTTTAATCTCATTAAATTTGTCTAATTTAAAGACATGTTCTTATGTACCATCACATATGCCTTTAAGGTATTTAACATGTAATCGACATGTTATGACAGGTGTGCTTGCGCATTATGGGTCCCTATAAGAGCTCATAAAGCCTATCGAACTCGTAAAACAAGCTCATACGTGCCTCCCTCATGATGCTACAAAGTTCCAACGTAGGTGACTAATAGCTCCAACGTGCTAGCCTTCCTGGGCTCTCTAAATGTAGGACTTTCCATGCTACTTGCGTACACTCACTCGCCCATCAAAACTCAGTGCTAGTAAGTGTGGGTCTCCGAAAGGATTCCGCTCATGTGATTCGAATGTAAAGAGTACGATCACACTATCCCGTAGGACAAAGTGG
>NW_021319178.1:20147913-20163896 GCF_001605985.2 Dendrobium catenatum
GGCCACCGGCGGTTCTACGATGGACATCCGGCGGTTCTGAGCATCGGTAATACCGACGGTTAGACCGTCGGCTATCGCCGGTAAAGTAACCAGCGGTACACCAGCGAAGGCCGACGGTTTTAAAAACAAACGACGGCCAACTAAACCGCTGGAGTACCGTCGGTAAAAAGACCGCCGGTAGGCCGTCGGTCAAATAACCGGCGGCGTCACCGCCGGAAAACCGCCGGCAACATAAACCACCGGTAAAGAATCGCCGGTAATAGTTTCCTACGCGGTTTTTTCCGGCGGCGCAAAAACCGCCTTAAAGCCGCCGGTAGTCAAAAAAACCGCCGGTTAATATAGGCTAACCGCCGGAAAAAACCGCCGGATTTCGACGTTTTTCATGTAGTGGACGATCTTCTGCTCGTCATCGGATTTCTACCCTATGTCAGACTTCTGCCCGTCACTGAACTTCTGTTAATCCCCAAATTTTTGTATATCACCGAATTTCTACTCGACCACCAATTGACACCAGATTTCTAGCTAGCTACCAACTAACGTCGGACTACTACGTGACCTCCAAATAATGTTGAACTTCTATGCGACTACCATCTTACGTTAGACTTCTGCTCGACCACCAACTAATGCTGGTTTTTCTGCCTGACCACCAATTAGCACCGGACTTTTGCAAGGCCTTCAATTGATGCCGGACCTCCATCGCCCTCGAACAATGATTTTTCTGACAATTATCATCCTCTAATTATGGTCCTTACAACCTCTGTTGTTCCGACCTCCGTCTCCCACCGACTACGATCATTCTGACCTCCATTGCCCGCCGACTACAGTAGGCTACAATCCTTTTGACTTCCATCACTAGACAATGATCCTTCTGACCTCCGTCGCCCTGACCTCTATCGCTCGCCGACTACGATTCTTCCAACCTTCACCGACAGAAAATGGTCTTTTCGACCTCTGTCGTCATCGACTATGGTCCTTCCAACCATACGAACACATCAATAATGATTCTTTGTATTCCCATAATGTAATGTACTCCATATGATGTACATCAAACCAAGGCATTTCAGCCAAGGAAGGGCCTCATTTGTAATCGACTGCAAATAATAGTGGATTCATTCAAACTGGGCCAAGCCCCGTGGTTTTTTCCCTTTTTAGAGTTTTTCACGTAAAAAAATTTGTCTCTTGTTAATGATGCATCCTCTCTTTTTATCTGATTGCATGATGGATCTTCGTACAAAGCTAATACATTAAATATTTTTATATTTATCTACCACCGTGAATACTCCATGATGCAGCAATAATCATTATTTTGTTAACTTTTGGTCCATTCAATAGTCATATTTCATCAAATTTCTTGAAAAGCATTTGATTATAAGATCAAAGTTATAGCTAATTATAAAAAATAAATGAACAAAAATTTAAGTTTTAATCACATTACAAATAATATGTGATTATAGCTCAAGATGTTCTTGCACATTTATCTTGGTATTATTAAATTTACAAAATCAATGTGACATTATATAGTTCTAATTTCCAAAAATATTATAATTAACCATCACAATGAGTTGTGACATAACTAGGATTTTAAGTTACATTAGGTATTTTCCCCATTGATGTAATTATTGCAATGCCTAGGAACATTTTGGATACATTTTGCTAATTTTACTACACACACCCACACACACACTCCACCACCACAGAGAGGCCTTAATTATAGATTTTCCTCATGTTTTAAATATTTTGTTAATTATACAGTTCTCTCATCTAACTCATAATAGGGTGATAATATTTCTGGGTGATATCCATAATTCTTGAACCAATCTAAATATTTTTAGGAAAGATATTCTAAGCTGAAACTCTCTAACTACTGCTTCTTCTTGAACTAGCTACAAGAATTATACATAGATCTTATGCTTCTCTTTATGAGCTAAACAACATCATCATCTATAAAGGATGTTGTCTAAGAAACTTTCTTAATATTCTGAGCTTGAATTAGAAAGTCACATAATTATATACTTATGCCACTTAAGTCAAAGAAAAAATAAATTTATAACTCACTATTCTAAACACAATTAAGTCCAAATAATAGAGTAGAAGAAGAAAAAAACTTTGGTATAAGAGTAGAACTGAGGGAGGTAACATGACCTTTATAGGGACAACAAAAGAAAATAAAGTGTTATATGATGGGATGCATATGATAGGCCATATTCCTGTTCAAAGAAGTTTAGGTTCCTTAGCAACGATTTAAACCACTACAATCATAGGATGTTGTTAATGCATTTGGGCTAATAACAAACTCCAATCAATTCGTTCTAGTTCATTGTTTGATAGAAATTATACTCCATTGATATGCTTAAAATTTTTAAGAATATATTTACATACTATCTGAATAAATCTCTATTCTAACTAGTGATTTCAAAGTCTATTTTTCATTAGATATGGGCAAGAGCTAGATTACAAAAGCTAAATTAAGTTGTGATTACATAAATGGTATCAATAATTTTCTAGAGTTTGCAAGTCCAAGCCAAAATTCATCAGGATAGATTATATATCCACACAAATCATGTATTAATAGATACTTCCATTCAATGAAAGATGTTAAAGATCACGTAATTTCTAAAGGATATTTTGCTAGATATGTTGTATGGAATCGACATGAGGAAGAATAGTAAAATAAAAAAATTTTGTGTGTTATATATATATATATATATATATATATATATATATATTGAAGTCAATATGAATCAACGAAATGATGATGATGAAAAATTTAAAAAATTAATGCAGGATGTAGGAGGAATGTTGTACCCTAGGTGTAAATCATTCTCAAAGCTATATTTCATTATGCTCTTTTTTCATTTGAATTGTTTGCATTCTTAGACTTTAAGATGTTACTTGAGTTATTAATCAATGCTTTTCCCAAAGGAGCATTATTGCCTAAGAATACGTATGAAGTGAAGAAGATAATGAAAGCATTTGATCTTAGATATATAAAGATTGATGCATGTCCTAATGATTGTATGTTATTTTGAAAAGACATATCTAATTAAGAGGTACATCATATTGGCCTAATATAGTAGGAGGAATGTTGTACGATGAATCTTCATATCATAGTCTTTTGTTAGTTCAAGCCACCTTCTGTGCCTTATATTTAATTCCTTCTTAGTCATGATATACTTTAAACTCAAATGGTTAGTAAATATCTCACATCTAACCTCATATAAATAACACTTCTACATTTTTAGAGTAACGGAAGAAAAAAATAGACTATTCAAGCAAAACCATTGTATGAAAAAGTGATTGAGAAGAACAATAACATATTACTCATAATATTAGAAAAATCTACAGTGTCTCATAACAAATCTAAAAAATCATAATACAAAATAAGTAATAAAACTAAAATTGTAAACACAACACACTAAGATACATATAATAAAAATTAAACAAATCACATCAGTTTTCCATAAGAGATCACAGCCCTCAAGCCCTTATCCCATCCACCAAATATTAGATTTTATAATTCATGCCCTTAGAACTCCCAATGCCAGTATATTAGATAATTGGTTATAATAACTCCAATGCTTAATACCACAATTTTTAAGAATTTGAGGCCCTCTCATTCAGATATCAAATTTAGAATGTTAGGCCCTTATAGCTCACAACACAGCATATCAAAACTTCTCTAAATCACACATTTCAGATATATAAGCACAAAAATAATTGTATAGATATAATAAACATTATCAAATTTACGACATAATTTCACTGAATGCTCTTGTTGTGGCAAATATATAAAATGTTAAAGTAAACCAGCACAGATTTTCACATTTTTTTAAATCACAAACAAATTACTACACTATATTCATAGTTATGTTTTGAGATTTTTTTTTTTTTGTTTATAATATAGCACCATTTGAACCCTTAAGAACATTTTCTGGCTCCGTCACTGTTCGTATAAGAAGTGTAAATTATAATAAATTTGGAAGAAAATTTACCACTAATAACTCCTTAACCCAATTAAATTTTAATGGCCAAAAAATTAAATATCTCAAAAAACCGAACAAATTAGTGGGAAAGTAAGACATCTCAAATATAGAGTAAATTATTCTTACAAAGATGCTGTATGAAAGTTAGTAATCAAAATTTTGTTTTACATGACAGAAACATTCTCGGAGGAAAGTTAACCGCAAGATCAATGATTCCAAACAATTCAATTAAACTAATTTGCTTTTATGTTATTTAATTGCTTTCGTATTTCTCTGATTTGAAGAAAGGAACTAATTAATCAGAATAGTTCCCACTGCAACCCTCGGCCAGTTAGAAGCTGAAAAAAGAAAAAACTGTTGCATTTACAGGCCGTTATTTATATGAATTTACATCACAAGATCTAAAATAATAATCAAATTAAATTAATCACCTCATTTATTGATTATTACAAGCATAATCCTCCTCACGGAGAAGGCGGCACCGGATCAATCACCACTGCTCCCTCTAACATCTGCGTTACTTGACCCATCGTCGGCCTCAAGGCCGGCTCTTCTTGCACGCACCACAAAGCCACCATCAGAAACCTCTCCACCCTCCCCATATCTGCCATGGCCTCCTCATCTCCCTCTGCAAGAGCATCAATTCTCCCATCATTATAACAATCACTTACCCAAAAAGTAAGAAGGGCCTTCTCTTCCTCCATCTCCTTCTCCACATTCCTCCTACAAAACAAAATCTCCAAAACCATAACCCCGAAACTATAAACGTCCACCTTGGCACTTATCGCTGAGTTCCTGAACCATTCGGGTGCAACGTACCCCTTCGTTCCCCTTATTCCTGTGTTCGTCCTCGTTTGATCTGTTTTCAGAAGCTTTGCGAGCCCAAAGTCTGAAATCCTTGGATTGAAGTTCTCATCAAGAAGTACGTTTTGCGGCTTTATGTCGCAGTGAATGATCTGTGTGCTACACTCTTCATGCAAATATCGAAGGCCCCTCGCGATCCCGAGAATAATTTCCACTCTTTGTTCCCATGGTGGCCGAATTCCGCTGAAGAGGTAGCTTGCAAGGGAGCCTTTACTCATATACTCATAGACAAGAAGCCTCTTCATGTCTTGGTTGCAGTAACCAAGGAGACGCACAAGGTTCTTATGGTGAGTTTGGCCGATAGATTTCACCTCGTTAGCAAATTCCTTATCAATATCTGGCTGGAAGTCGCGTAGCTTCTTAACAGCTAGGTCGGGGGTTCCGGTGAGCTCAGGACCAAGATATCCTCTATAAACCGTGCCGCATGCTCCTCTTCCGAGCTCTTCACTGAAGCCTTTGGTGGCTTCCTCGAGCTCTTTGTATGTGAATGCCTTAAGATTCGGCCCCAAAACGCTGTCGTTAAGTTGATGGTTCTGTTTCCTTTTGCTTTTGCGAAGATAAATGAGGGTTATAGATAAAATGATGAAATTTAGTACAACGGAGCCTGCGAGAACTATTGAACCGGGCAGGATCCAAGTTCTCTTCTTGGTACAGTGGGAGCTTGGTAGGTTATCGTTGTTACTTACTTTGATGAAGGCTACTCTGCTTACATAGTTCCCCTTCCTCCCATTGGAGAAAGGAAACTTCTTTTTCCAGCAATTGCCTATTCCATCGTGAATCGAAGCCGCGCAGAAGCAATCATCTAAACACTGTTGTTCACAATCCGCCTCATCCATGGGATTGAACTGGTCATAATCTTCAATGGGGAAGTCGAGTTTCTCTATTCTCACCATCTGAAACCCCTCACTCGGCACTCCAGAGATACAGCTAGGCATGGTGAAGTTGGGCTTGCATCCCATATAAGTCCTGTTCGGGTCGACCCATGAATAGCCCACCGGGCACTGACAGGCGACCATCTGCTTCGTGTCGTAGCCGCAATAGCTGTTATACCCGCAAGCTCCGCTTCCAGGCGATGTAATTAAATTCTGGCAGATGTCTGCCGGCTTAAAATCCATGAGAAGCCACTCGGCCGCACCGCCGGCGACGGTTGTCTGCTTTGGGTAAATATAGTGACGAAAGACTCCATCGTAGTCGAGAGTTCCTCGGTGGTAGTAATCTGAGGTTGATTTCATCGTTGCTGAGGTCAGAGTTGATAATACAGAGCCGTTTGGAGAGATTAGGTCAATGCTTCCTGAAACGTTGAAGATGAGCCTGGACAAGTAGGTAGAAAAATGGAAAAAATTATATTAAAAAAAATCGATAGGAATTAAGAATGCAAAGCAAGGTTTTATGTAGATTTGTTTTCCTGTCTAATTTTATCTCTTTTTTTTTTAAAACAAACATTAAAGTGTAAAAAAATATTCAGCAACCTTTTTGCGTTTACTTTCTATTTTTAAAAGCAAAATTAAATATTTAACTTCATGAAAGAAACTTCATATGAAAATTTTTACATAATATTCTAAAACATGTCTAGAAGTGATAATATTGTTTAATTGAGTTAATTAAAATAATTGGTTATTAGATAAATTATTAGAGATTAAGATATAATGATAATTAATTTAAAAACTATACTTATAACCGAAAAATCATATAAAATATTTTATATTTATTTGAAATTTAATTAAATTAGTAAAATTTTGTAATATTTATTGATAATAATTAAGATTTGAATTAATAATCAATTCAAAAATTTGCAGCAAAATTATCAAAATAAAAAAATAATAAGATTTAGATATATGCATTAAAGTTTTAGAATATTTAATAATAATAACTCGATATGATGTATTGAAATCATCAACTAATTAATTAATTAATCATATTAAATTATGGCTATCATTTTGAATGCTTAATGAAATATTAATTATAATTTAATAATTAGCCCTCTTATATTCATGAACTACACTCTAAAGTACTACATAAATAAAATTTATTCGAACTAATTTTATTTGAGATAAATATCAATAAGCAATCCACATATATGAAAAGGATAATTTCATAATAATAATAATAATAATAATAAATTTAATTGTATCATAAGACAAAAATGGAAGAATATTTAAAAAGAGAAGAAACTCTTTTAATTTAGTTAAAAGAGCTTAATAAATATTAAATTTAAGAATGAGCAGTCCGTAAAAAAAATTACGCTTTCTTTCTTTAAAACTGTAAGAAAAATTTTTCTCGTTCTTTTAATTTAAAAATAAAAATTTTAGTTTCTTTAGAAATTATTTTTTTTTTATAATTAAATCAATTTATACTAATATAAATTTATTTAAAAAATAATATATTTTTGTGTTTATATTTTAATAATAAAATATTTTCATTATACAATTAAATCATAAATAAAAAATTGATTATTTGATTTCGGGAATTCATTAGTTGAATCTGTGCCTCCATTATGATTCAATTGAACTAGAAAAAGAGCAGGTTGTAAGGGATAAGAAATACCCTTACCGGGAGTTCGCCATCAGGGAATTGGCGGCCCAGTAGGAACTGTACTGGTATCCGGTGGGTACAGCGATCTGATAGAAGACGAGGTTTCCGTTGTTCTGCATCCGTAGCTTGAACCGGCCGTTGCTGAAATCATCGTTGCTCAGCTTCGCCACAATTTCCGTTCCAGGGCTTAGGGTTTGTGTAGGGAGAATGGTGTCTGTCGGGTCTGAAAAGCTATTCCAGAGAATGGAGCTGTCAGAAGCCGCAAGAACGAAGTCGCCGGTATCGAGCATGGCGGCATAAGAGGCTTTCGGAGCACCGGGGTTCCAAATTTCGGTTCCGGTGGGATCTCGAAGGGAGAGTTGTCCATCTGAGGTGAGGATGACAGAGGAATTGGGGGGAAGGGGTTTGTCTCGATTTGGGGTCCATATGAGGGTTGTGGTGTTGGGGAGATTGGCGAACCAGATGGCGAGGAGGAAGAGGGAGGCGTTGGTTGGTAGGGGGACGAAGCCGAAGGCAAAGTCACCGGAGGGGGAGAGCCAGGAGAGGTTTCTGGCTCCGGCGGTGGTGGTGGTGAGAAAGGAACTTAACGTTATGTTGCTGTGTGGCTGAGCTGCGGCGACGGTGAAGGCGATGATTGTGATGAGGAGGAAGAAGAAAGGTGTAAATTCCATTGAAAGGGCTGAGGAAATGGGAGTTGGGTCGTGGCTTCGATGTTAGAATTTTATTAGAGAGCGGTCGTCGAAGACTTTTATGGAAGGTTGAGTGCCTAACCTCGCTACAGCTTATTATTTAAGAAATAATTCTCACCTAATGACCTTCGCCATTCATCCTGTTCCCTTATTTAATGAAATGTCAGGCATCATAATACAATGAAGAAAATAGATGATAAAATAGTTTTTTTTTGTTGGATCAAAACAACTAAACAAGGAGAAATTTTTTAAATGACAATGCTTGCTATAATGTTTAAATGATAGTTGATAAGAGTGACCTGCTCCCTCTTTTTCTTTTTTATGTAAATATAAGCTAATTTCTTGTTTCAACGTTAACTGCTATCGTTAATATGCATTATAACAAAATTATAATGTTATTCCATTATTATATTTCCATTCCTTTATATATATAGTTTTTGTATTTTTATTATTAAAGTTGTTTTTATAATCATAGTTTTATTAACATTTTTTAGAAGTTGTGTTCAACCTCGTCTGATCTAAGGGAGGATCCCAGCTTTGCTCAGGGTGGGCAAATGCCCACCATAAATAAATAAATAAATATATATATTGGAATGGCTATTTTCGATACTTTCATCAAATAGTATTTTTTGCTCTAATTTTATCAAACCTGCCATCATCTGTAGTCGCACGCACCCCAATTTGGGAAATGCAACCCTTTCGTGAAGCCCTCCTCTTCGTAGTCTGTAGTAAGCAGCCCTCTCTCTACTGGCACTTGATAACCCTCTTATTATGGCCAATTGCATACAACATACTCGCTTTCTCAGCGTCCGACCTTCTTCTTGTAAATGAAATCTGTATTTTTTATTTATGTGTATTAACATTCCAGGAAAATCATACTCCGGGTTGTTGAAGACTTCAAATTAGATCAGTTTAGAATTTATTGTAAATGAAATCTGTATTTTTTATTTTATTAAGTATAGAGAGTGTGGTTGTAATTGAGTAACTATGCACACACACACTGGGAGATAGTTTAAAATTTGTAATTTTTTAAATTCATCGTACTGTACGAAGTCATTTCGTACGAGATGATTTGCTCAGTTATTTTTCCCAGCGAGTAGTCAAACGAATAGAGAGTATAAATTTTTTTCAAAGTATTGGTCGTATTGTACGATATAATATTCGTACGTACGCCATCCAGGATATGAATTAGACGGGTCCCTTTTCGTCCCGACGAACTTGAAAATTTCTTAATGGTTCGTACCGTACGATGTCGTCATCGTACGTATGCCATCCAGGGTACTAAATTATGGGGTCCCTCTTCTTCCCGATGAAGATGAATAATTTTCTAACTGTTCGTACAGTACAAACTGGGCTTGCACTGGACGATCATCGTGTACGAAAACATTTCGTACTGATTCACATAAGATTTTTACACAATAGTTTTTGAACTGTTCGTACATACGAACATGTTGCAACTTGAGCTTATGAGTTTATGTTTTTGATGATAATAAATATTATGACTCACTTTCTGTTGTCTGCTTGTATTTATAATATATGTTTGTTTGTGTGTATACTAATTTTTCAGGATTACAATGCACCACTCAAAACTCAAGTTTTGATAGAACATGTTTAATTTGTAATATTCATTGATGTAATTTTGATTTCTTGAGTCAAGTCCTATAAGGGAGTATGCTTGCTTGGTGACTATGCACACACACAACTCAAGGGAGTGAGATCTAGGCAAATCCAGATAATCAAATTTTCAACTAATTGTACTGGATGATTTTGGATCGTCTAGGATGATCCTTTATGATATTGGAAAATAGCCATCAATGCTAATTTAGGCATGATCTTAAGTTTTAATTTTTGTTATAATTGTCTCGGACGATCTTGATCTTCCAGGACGATCAATACAAATCATGTCTAAATTGATCATGCGATTAGGGGATTAATTACGGTTAAATTTTGCAATCGGATCATCCTAGAGGATTTGTATATCGTACAGGATGATGTTTACTGACATACTTGATTTTCCTAAATCGTCAAAGACGAAATATCATAATTTTTCTTCTAATCGTCCCGGACAATCCACAATATCGTCATGGATGATCTGTATAATTTTGTACTGATCGTCATGGACTATCCTAATATCATCAAGGACTATCAGGTTAAATTCTACACATCGTACTGGACGATCCTGTGCTCGTTCATGATAACTTTTGGCATCGAAATTGAGTTTTTAGGATTTTCTGAAGCCCTCTTTTTAAGCGCATCGTACGGGACGATCCTGCGATCGTCGTGGATGATATTTGACGCCGAAATTGAGTTTTTAAGGTTTTTAGAAGCCCTCTTCTTAAGCATATCGTACGAGACGATCTGGCGATTGTCCTAGATGATAATGTCGGTTTGGTGCATTTAAGAGTCTTTTTGGAGCTCTTCTATTTAAGCCTTGTCAAAGACTTTGAAAGTATCTTTGGCAGCCATTGAGGCTTCGTTTCTTCTAGAGAAAACTTGAAGAAAGAGCTTGAATGGGAGAGAGGAAAGGGTGGAGTTTGAGAGAGGGTGAAGATCCTTGGAAGGGGTTTCATGGGAGTGTGGAGGGCATTTCACACGGTTGGTTCGGCAAGCTTGCGCCTTAGTACCGTCGGATTCAAGGCTCGTCTTGAGGAAAGTTTTGAGAAGAAGAAAATATCTTTGGTGTCAAAGGACCCAGCTACTCCGCCGCTCCGGGGAAGGTGAAAGTGATTTTATAAGGTTTTCTCCGCCTAGCTGTGGGGGCTAAAGGAGAGACATCGAGTTTAGTGCGATACTCGGAGGGTGCCTCCGAGAAGTGGACGTAGGTCAATGTTTGACCGAACCACTATAAATCTGGCGTGTTCTTTCATTTATTATTTATGCATTTAATTTTTATACTTGATTTTCTTAGTAGTGAATTTTGGTTTGGTTTAAGTTTTATTTTTGATCGTAAAATATTTTTAAAATTTCAAGTCACCCCCCACTTAATTAGCCTTGGGCTAGTTCATAGGGGCTTAACATCGCTAATGAACTTTCAGAACATACGATCATACTGTACGATCATGTTCCTTCAAAATTAAAAATTTTAGTTTTCTGGACGATTTTTCATGTCTTTGATATAAAAGGTCCACTAAAACTAACATGAAAAAAATATTATCTTCGTGATTTTCAAGAGCAAGTGAAAGAGAGAGTATGGGAGATTGTTTGAGAGATATTTTTTACAAGTTAAGTGTGAAGGATTCACAAGGTTACTCAAAGGTAAGGATATTTTCATACTTTTGGTGATTACTCTTATTGTCTTCTTTTTAGTTGCTCGTGAGAAGATCTTTGAAGAATATCTGATACTCTGCCGACACTTGGAGGGTATGAAAAGATGATTCTACTCTACCTACACTTGGAGAGTATGAACAGACGATGGTTCTCTGCCGACACTTGGAGAGTGTGAATAGATGATATTTCTCTGCCGACACTTGGAGAGTGTGAAAGGACAACGGTACTATGCCTATACTTGAAGAGCGTGAACAGATGATGTTCCCTACTAATAATTAAAGAGTGTGAATAGACGATGGCTCTATGCCGACATTTGGAGGGTGTGAAAGGACAACGGAACTCTACCGCACCGGGGATTGGTGAAAGAGAGGTTTTTGTAAAGGCTTCAATGCCTTGTTGTGGGGAAAAAAAGAGAAACACTTTAATAATAGCGCAATACCTGAAGAGGGAGTCTTCATGAAGTGGATATAGGTCATGTTTGATCGAACCACTATAAATCTTTGTGTTTTTTAATTTCTGCATTTATTTACTGTAAGTTATTTTCTATGGTTGAAAAGTTTATTTTAAAACCTAAATTAACTTGCAACAAGAATCAACATTTTTCTATTTAAAAATTCAAGAGAATTTTTTAAATTACCATTTTACCCCCCTCTTGGTTAGCCTTGGGACTTTAGCTTAGGTTTAACAACCTAATCAAATATCAATAAGTGGTATCAGATCATTATTTCAATATTATAAGTTTAAACTATTTTTTAAAAAATGAGAATGACTACTTTTGGAAACTGAAACACACCTGAAGGGTATTCGATCACTAGACCTTTGTTATTTGATAATATCCCTTTCAATTTTTGGAAAACACGCATGTCTAAATTTCAACAATCACTTAATTCTTGCATGTGGATTTTAGTTCAAGAAGGGTATACTAGGCCAACTTTATTAGTTGATGGCATTTAGAGTAGAAACACCCTTTGATGAATGTACAGTAGAAGAATTTGACTTAGCATAACTAAATGTAAAATTTTAAATGGTTTCTTTTGTACGCTTAAGTCAGAAGATTACATGCGGGTTTTTACTTGTAAATATGAAAAGAACATTTGGGATAGACTTTATATTACTTATGAAAGGACTAATGAAGTAAAATAATATAGATTAAATATCTTATTATATGACTATGATTTATTTCGCATGAAACCTAATGAATCTATTTCTGACATGTATACATGATTCACTCAAATAATTACTTTTTTACATGCATTAAGTAGGGAACTAACGAATGCTGTAATAATCAATAAAATTCTACGTTGATTGCCTATTACTTATAATACTAAAATAACTACAATTATAGAGTATAAGGATTTAAATAGTTACTATATTGATAATCTTCTTGTATCACTAATTGCTTATGAGTAAGGAATGAGTTAAAAAAAAGATTGATGCTGAAGAACATAAAAAGGAGAAGAACATAGCACTGAAAGCAGATGATTTGGAGAGTGATCATTCACTACCTGAGAATGAGGATGACATTGCCTTGATGACAAGACAAATCAAAAGTTTTCTTAAAGGAAGTAGAGGAGACGCCATCAATGGAATAGAGGTAAGTTTAATAAAAATATTAAAATTTATAATGATGTGATTTGCTACAAATACAGGAGATCTGGACATATAAAATCAGAGTACCCAAATCTAAAAGCCACTCATAGCAAAGAGAAGCTAGAAGAGAAAGCAAATGTGAAGAGGGGAAATAAGAGATTTCAGAGAGCTTTTTAGGCGAACTCAGCTTTGGATTTATCAGAAATAGGAAAGGAGGAGAAAGTCACCAATCTGTGTTTAATGCTTGATAATCTTAATTAGTCAGAACAAGAAGAGATATTTGACTTAACCTATGCTGAACTACTAGAAGTTTATAAAAGAATACATGATATATATATAAAACTTAAAAAAATGCATGCTAGACTGAACTTAGAAATGCAAGAGTTACAAAAAGAGCATGACATCCTTAGAAAAGATCACTCACTGATATATAACAAGTACATGAGCTTACATGATGAATTCGATAATTTCAATAAAAATGATGATCTTTTAAAATCATCCTACACTAAATTGGGAAAAGATTTTAAAAAATTTAAGGATGAATATGAGAATAGAGAGTATCATTTAAAATATGATATTAATGTGTTAGAAGATGTAAACACATTTCTTAAGTTGAAAGTAAAAGTTCTTGAAAAAAATAGGATATCTCATACACTTGAAGATTATACTAATCCTATTTTGAGGTAAAAAAATTTGAAACTTAGAAAGAGAGAAATTTATTATCGGAGATTAAAAAATCTTTTTCCTGATGTTAAATGCTTTACTTATGGGATGATTGGACATATTGTTGCAAATTTGGTTTCATGAATTATGATTTTGATGATAGAAAATAATACGACTGCCTTTTTCTACTGACATTTCAGGGCCAAGAGATCAGACGATAAATGGAACCAGCTCAAGATTGGGTAGATTAGGGTTGAGTCAGTCTGCAACTTTCCTTTTCCATTTCTTGAGTCAATTGTAATCTTGAAAGTGTCTGATGCTAAGTAACCCTATACACACACACACAGACACACTTGAGTGATTCTTTTCTTACTGATTTAGAATTTTTATTTTTACTTATATCATCCCAGACGATATTTATATCATCCTGGACGATCGGGTTTAAAACAAAAATCCTAATCAGGACTCCTAGTCAAGGCAGCCGTCATTAGGATATCGGCCTGGACGATACATGTAGCAGCCAGGACGATATGCTCAAAATAGAAAGAATTCGCCGATATAATCTATTTAGGCATTCTTTATATTTGGATATCGGCTAGGACAATCATGTATCATCCTGGACGATTTGATACAATTATGCTTAAATTGATCATACAATTAAGAAAAGTAATTAAGGATGATTGATACGATTATATCATCCGGGACGATCTCAATATCGTCCGGGACGATCAGTTTAAAAACCTTAGTTGCTTCTGGACGATCAACATCAGCCAGATCATATTCAGGGCGATGTTCTGGATGATTTACCTCTAATTTGAACTAATCGTCCGGGACGATCGTGAGATCGTCCTGGATGATCAAGCTAATTTTGAATCGTCCAAACCCCCATTAAGGGTGATGTTTAGTACGATAGTCCAAGATTTGTACTGATCGGCCAGGATGATATCCATATTATCCTGGATAATAATGTCAGCTCTTGAAATTCTATTTAAAGGATCCAATTTTTCTCATGTATGAGACCTTGAGTGCTGCTGTCTTGACCTAAGAGAGCCTTGGGAGAGGGGGAGAGAGAGAGAGAGAGAGAGAGAGAGAGAGAGAGAGAGAGAGAGGAACTTGTGAGAGGAAGTTTGTGAGAGGGTTCATAAGGGTTACTCCAAGCAAGGTTCTAAGTTGTCTTCTTCGGTCTTCGTCCTTCGTTCTTGGGAGGTCTACTTCAGTAAAAGGTCTGGGTTCTCTGCCCGCTTCAGGAGGAAGCAAAAGGAGTCGGTTCTCTGCCCGCTTCAGGAGGAAGAAAAAGGAGTAAGTTCTCTGCCGCACTGGGGTTGGTGAAAAGGAGTTGGGTGTAAAGGCTTCTCCGCCTAGCTGTAGGAGCTAAAGGAGAGACACTTACTTAGTGCAATACCTAAAGGTCGCCTCTAGTGAGTGGACGTAGGTCAAGTTGACCGAACCACTATAAACCCTTGTGTTCTTTTTACTGCTTCCACATTTTAATTTTTTGCACTTATTTTTCTGTGATGATTTTGATTTGTGCTTATTGTGATTTGATCTAAGAAAGAGTTTTTAAAATACCAATTCCCCCCCCCCCCCCTCTTGGTTAGCCTCGGGCTAGTTCTCAAGGACTTAACATCCCTAACAAACTTTCATATATCACATACTTATACTTTACATAGAAAAACATATTTAGTGTGAAAACTTAAGATGCATAAACTAAGACATCATACATGCATCTATTTTTAATTTGCCAAAAAGAGAATCCAAACTTGTTTGAGTTTTCAAGTCTAACGTTTGATTATTTTGCAAAATCGCTCTCATACAAGGCCTCATGAGAGCAATTGGTACTTGGACAGCGGTTGCTCAAAGCATATGACTGGAGAAACTAAACAATTCATATCGTTAGAAGTCAGGAATGGAAGCAAGGTTATCCTAGGAGATAACACCACTAGGAAAGTGGTTGACACATGTATGATCAGAATCTTGCAAAATTATTTTATAGAAAATATATTATTTATTAAAGGCTTAATGTATAATTTGTTAAATATTAGTCAGCTATGTGATAAAGGGTATAGTACAAAACTTTTTCCCACTAGCTGCATGTAATGCCCCAGATATCAATAGTGAAAGGACTCATCTATCATTTTCTTTTTCCATATATTTTTTTTTATCTATCATTCTTTTCATCTTTCTTCTCGTTCAAATCAATACGGTCATCCAGAGATAATTGTATTACATAAACGAAATATAGAAAAGAGATACAACATCTATTATAATTCACATTTCCACATATACACAGTCAAAAGAACGTCCAAAAGAATATGTACAATAGCCCAACGGCTACAAAACAAAGGCCTGCCATATGCAACAAAATAAGACTACGCTAGCAACCAAAGAAGCTTCA